>NC_133783.1:30574389-30578587 GCF_003597395.2 Chelonoidis abingdonii | reverse complement strand
AAAGAAACATTAACCCTTAGCTATCTATTTATGACACCATTAGCAAGCATGCTCCCCACAGCAAGCTCTGAAGCACTGGGGAAAACTCACCCCCGTTGTGCTAGTATAGCAGCTTCAAATCAGCATAATGTCTCTATGGGGGAATACTCGCAGCATAAGGGTCTCCTTGGCAGAGTTGTTTTAGACAACTATACCTCGCCTTGCAGGAGCCTTTGGTACAGGCCCTGGCTGAACTGTTCTTATGCCTGGGATATTCCTAACTGCAATTTAGAGTAGTCCTGAGGACTACCCTAAACTGTCAGGACCCAAACATAGTGCCTCCCATCTCAGTTGTAGCACTGACCCAACACCTAATCCCTCCCCAACTATTCTTGTGTCTCCATTAGGAAACTGGCATGCGCTCTCCCATTGCTTTGCTTTCAGGAGCCATAATCTACCCAGAATTAGCTAAAATAGGATTAATTTTCCAAGTAGTAGGCAGGAATTTAGTTATGTGACTCCCACTGATTAAATCTCTGTACCACTTTAAAACTTACTCCATAATATTTTGGCTGGTTTACCAGACTTTCTTCTACATATTAAGTTAATCAGCCTTTTGGTTATCTGTACTGATACATGCATTCGACAACACTCCTCAGCTAGAACTTTATTTTTATCACTTTTGGCGGTTCCTGTAATTTTTTTTAAAACTAATTCAATTCACACTTTGTTCCCAAGGATATTTCTGTCCCTTGCTGGCATTGTAGTCCAACGGGTGACATGCCTGGATTTAATGAAGCTTAATGGACATTTAGGGCCTATTAGAAGATGAAATATTTCTTTGCTTTCTGTTCTCTATTTCCAATGATTGATAGTCCAGAGATAAGGTTAATAGAACCATTAAAGTTGACAGACTTCAACATCTGATAGTCTGTGAAACTCCTTAGGTTCAGTATAACCTGCTACTCAAGCCTGTTCTACACATACAAATTAAATGTGCGTAGCTACATCCCTCAGGGCTGTGAAAAATTTAATGCCCTGTGTGACATAGGCCTTGCCTGCACTACAAGGTTAGGTTGATATAAATCGCTTGCATCTACCTGTGCATGCATCTGCATTCAAATTTTGTCTCTGGTGAGGCAGTGACATCACCATCCCAAACTGCGTTGACCCACGTGCTGTGGTTGTTTCAATGCAAGTATAGACATTGCCTGACCTATGTTGGCACTAACAGTCCTCCATCAGTTGTTCCACAATAGCCCAAAGTGATCACTTTGATCACAACTGTGAACATCACTATTGGCTGGGGTCTCACAGACTGGACACTGTGTCCCCACTCCCACCCCTTAAAAGCCGTGAGTATTTCTGAAATGCCTTCTCCTGATCACCCAGTTTGGTGAGCACATTTAACAGAGAGTTGCCAATTTTGGTTGAACATATGCCTGGAGATTTAATCATATGACATAATCTTTAATTAAAGATTGGCCTGGAGTCTCCAGGAATTAATCAATCTTGGAGGATTGGCAACCCTAATTTAGCAGTACTTTCTATCTGACTGTGCAGGCTACATGCTGTAGATGTGCTCCTGCCTGGACTAGTCAGGTAGTATTGGATCTCTTGGGCCTGTGGGAAGAAAAGGCTGTGCAGGCACAGCTCTGGAGAAATCATAGAAACATGAACATCAACGAGCATATTGCATGGGGGATGCAGCCAAAGGGGTATGACAAGGATCAGCAGAAATGCACTGTGAACACAAAGGAACTGTAGCAGGCATACCACAAGCCCAGGGAGGCCAACAACAGATCTGGTGCACTGAACCACAGACCTGCTGCTCTTCCAAGTTGCATGCCAAACTTGGCAGAGATCCAACCAGCACCCCACAGACCACTGTGGATACTTCAGTGGAGTCTGAGACAGAGACCACAGCTGTGAGGAGCAAGGAGGAAGGACATGTAGTGGTGATTGGGCTGGGGAAGTCCAGCTATGCTATGGGGCAGGGTCTTTTGGGGGCTGTTCTGCAGTCTAGCCACTCCCACCAGCTAAGCATGGACGAGCCTAATCCAGGGAAGGAACCAGCATGTGTGCACGCTATACCTTCAAATGATTAAATGTGAACATGGTGTCCCTGTCCACCTCCAAGTTAATAGGACACATGTATCTGAGAAGAGGTAGTTATTTGGTTTTCATTCCCCTGTAGAGTTTGTTTATACTTATGGGAGATAATACTGCCTGTTTCTTCACAATGTCACCTGAAAGTGAGAGTAGGCATTCAAATGGCAGGTTTGTAGTTGGTTTTGCAAGGGATTTACATGGTAGGTATGCTAAACATTCATATGCCCCTTCATGCTTCAGCCACCATTACAGAGGACACGATTCCATGATGATGCTTGTTTTTTAACAAGCGTTAATTAAATTTGACTGAACTTCTTGGGGGAAGCCTAGTATGTCTTCTGCTCTGTGGTTTTACCCGCATTCTGCCATGTATTTCATGTTATGGCAATCTCAGATGACAATACAGCTCAAGTCTTTCTGGGGAAGAGCAGAGCTTCTTTCCATGAAGAGCTGGGTGAGTCAGTTGGGAGGAGAGGAGGATCAGAAGTCCCATCTCTCTGGGAAGCAGCCTGTGAGAAAGCTGAGAAGAATAGATGGCCAGCTCCCTGGGAGAGGTGGAAGACTGACTGGAGATGGGGGCAGCTAAGCCTGTGAGTGAGGGGAGGAGTGTGCCATCCCCTGGACTGTGGGAATTGTTGGAGGTACAAGAGCCTGGGATGAGGCATGGAGGAAAGACTCTAGCAGTTGAGGTGCACCTGTGAGGAAGAGGTGGCCAGTCAGACCTAACTGGGCTGATGGTCTGGCTTTGGTCAAGTTCATGCCAACAGCCAGAGGAGGGTAAAAGAAGGTATGAGGCAAAAAGTGCAGAAAGGAACTCAGAGGCTGGTGCTCCCCTAAGCCCCCTTACTGAAATCTGTCAGAATCTGGCCCTTAATGATAGTTATGTAGGGTACTATATACTAATAGTTATTAACAGCCAGATTCCTGTAGCCCCTCATTGCTAGCACATACACGGGACATCTTCATCTATTTGTGAAACTAGATTTTAATTTGCCACATAATTTTGCAGAAATTGCAGTCTGGCCATATAATTAACTTTTTTGTAAAATGGCTTAGTTTAAATGTCGTCTTGGTACTTAACATATCAAAAGAAGTAAATCTTTTTGGAAAGTACAGTTTATTCCAATGGCTGTTCAGTAGTATTAACATGCCAACTGCATCCTTTTTAGCACAGAAAATGTCTAGTCACACAGCGAAGACCTTTTATGATCACTTGGAATGTTAGGATTAATTGTCCCTTCTTGCTAGCTGGTGCAAGAGCAAAAATAGCCTGATTCAGCTAATAAGTGTGACACTTGCGTATGAAACATGATTTCCCCATAATAGACACTTCGAAAAAATGAGGTTAGAATGAGATTTGATATAAAAGATGAGCCAGAAAATCTATGGTATAACTATAAAATATTGCCTCTCCATTGCTACAGGTGCAATTAGCTCTAATTATAAAGTTCTATTTTTAGCTTCCCTATAACTTTGGCCTGAGTTTTCCCAGATATACTCTGAAGGCAAGGGAGAAAGTTTATGCAAAATATGAAGATAAATTGTCAAACACTGAGTTACAAGTCATTACCTTGGCATTTTGACACATACCTAACATTCATCACCCTCTAACAAAAATTACCTTCAAATTTTTCATATCATTAAATCTCATTGAAAGATCATTCATGGATTATTTCAAAGCAAATTGGCTGTATTGAAGCAAAGCTATTGGTTCTCTTGTTTTGAAGCCAATAATATTCCCTTTGATGTCAATGGAGGATTTTTGACATTGATTTTTAAGTGGAAGCGGAATTAAGGATTCAATTCATGTGAGCAAGTTGCCTTGGATTGGCTAGCTGCAATTTAGCAATACTATAAAAGTTGTCCGACACAGAAGGACCATCAGAAATCTACCAGAGACTAATCACCAAGCGTCCCTCTACAACAATTATGGCCAACCTGGAACAACACTTCCTCAGCTCTCGTCCACTCACGCCCCTTCTCTACCTACCCTACATTGATGACATCTTCATCATCTGGACCCATGGGAAGGAGATTCTGGAAAAATTCCACCACGATTTCAACAGCTTCCACCCCACCATCAACCTCAGCCTGGACCAATCTACAC
>NC_133783.1:30507930-30573395 GCF_003597395.2 Chelonoidis abingdonii | reverse complement strand
CATTATCTTTAGCTTGCTTGCTTATATATACCTGCCCCTGGAAATTTCCACTACATGCATCTGACAAAGTGTGTATTTACTCACAAAAGCTCATGCTCCAAAATATCTGTTAGCCTATAAGGTGCCACAAGATTCTCTGCTGCTTTTACAGATCCAGACTAACACGACTACCCTCTGATCCTCTACAACTGTTTGTTTCCTTATGGTATCATTATAAGGTGGACTGTGATCCACCTTGTGGTTCTTTAAAATAAATGTGCTCTGAAAGCTTTGAATACATTGAGTAGGATTTTAAATTAATCTCCCCTTTGAAAATGTTGTGATGTTGCCACTGTTTTCTGTCCCTCTATATTCCCTGATACATTTGTCGGAGAAAAATACAGTTCTCACTCTCTGGTTGGGTGCAGCAAAGTCAGATACTTTATTCTCAAGCAATTGCATAGAGGGAGAGAGTACACTAGGACACAGGGTTTCTCCCTCTTGGGCAGGTCTCTCTACAGGTAAACAATTACAGCAAGCATTTATACCTTTATTAAAAACAATAATAAGCAACACTGAACAGACAATAATAAGCAACAGCTGCATTTTGTTTATACATAGGTCATCCTGAATTTATTTTTCTCACTTATTTAGACTCTAGTCTACATTCTATATTTATCTACACAAGGTTGCAACAACTTCTCACACAGTTCTTCTCCACTCACCTCTCACAATCCTCGCTTCTACAAATTTCATGTTGTTAGGGTTACAGTGAGCCTGACTCTTGCTAACAGACACTGTCACGCATTGAAATCCCCTTCAAATCCCTGTTAGTTCTTTCTCTACTTCAACACATTTGAAACACTCTAAATATTGACATTGGTTCATTCAAGATGTGGGGTGTGTGGCAGTGCAGGCAGAAGCAAGATGCCCACAATGATGTGGGTGATTTCAGGTATGCCAAGTGCTTTATTAAAGCTAGTCAGCACTACTTCCAGGTTTAGTGAGAGATACTGTTTAGCTCTTACATGCTTTACAGCACAACAGTCAGTTTTCAAAGGCAGGAATGGTAATATATTTCAGAAATTGCCTTGTCAAAGTCAGTGGACAAAAGTCACGGTGATGGAATGTCTTAATTGTCATCTTCCAAACTAAGTGAGGCTCTTCCAGAAGAGAGAACTCTAGGCTGTAGTAAAACTACTCCTTTTCGTACATTCTTCATGAGCAAGGATGAATTAAACTGTTCCTCATTGCTCCATCTGGAAAATGACCCTGTATTAACTGATTTGCCAAAGATACAGGTGTTTGGTTGAGCCTGAAACATTAGTATGACATCCTGTGCACTAGACTACTATGGCTTATAAAAAATTTCAGGTCTCTGTAATGGTTAAGGCAACTATATAATGGGATAATCTGCTTAACCAACTTCAGAGTGGTTGGAGGTTGATAGATGAAACATTGAGCCACATTTTTCAGAGGAGCTAAGGCACTGAGAAATTCAGTGACTCAGCTGTTAGGATTTGTTAGCTAGTAGGTTAGCTTAGGAATTGACTGTAGAAGCATTATACCTGATTACTGGTACTTTGTCAGCAATTCTTCCAGTTCTTGGGCTAATGGTAGGCTGTGTTTTTAAGCATGGCTCATTACCTATGTAATGAGTCACATCCAGTGTGCAATGAATGAGGCAGGGCTCTGTAGAAGATGCTATTGACTAGCCCTGCTCATTACATTGGAGGTTCTTCCAATACACTTATCAAAAAAGTAAAAGGTTTTAGTGGGCTCCCCACCTTTTCCTATTTCTTCACTTATCTACACAACACAAAATACAAAATGTGCTTAAAATAAGGAAAATTCCAAAACCAAAAATCTCATTTAAAAATTGAATGTTGCCAAATGACAAATGCATTATTTTACAAACTCCAAGCACTCTAAAAGCAAGAAAGATAACATTGAGCATATAGTAAACACTTTTTTTGTTCTTTAGGTATAGATAATACAACCTTAACTCTGACCCAAAATAAATCCATACACTTTTATATTTTGAATTAAATGAAAAACAACCCAACGTCCTACTGGAAAAACAAACTGTGTGGAGGTTCACGTAACCCAGAGTGGTGGCAGGTGAAATGTGTGCTCCTGACCTAGATCAGAAGTTTTCACCAGGATAGCTTTAAACCTTGCTATTCTTCCCAAATCAACAACCTGGCAGCCTCTTAGAACCAGTCTTGTAGGAGGGAAAATGGTAAAATTGTTGAGTCTTCACCCTCACTTGTTTAAATCAAGATTTCCCAGACTCTTCCAATACAAAACTGGCTCTTCATAACCTGCCCAGGACCCAGTCAGAGAGCAGAGGCTCGCCTGGGTAAACCCAAAAGCTACAATGCAGAAAACTCTGCAGAAAATACAAAAGGGTACAAGCATTCTTGCAGAGTAGTTGACTTCTGTGCATAAAATTAAACTGGCCCAGAGGACTTCCAAGAGACTGAGGCAGAGTGCTAGATCAGGGACCAATAAGGACAGAGAAGCTACACATCAGGCTTAAGTTGGCAAAAATAAGCCTGAGAAAACTGGAAGATCTGGAACAAAGAAAGAAGATGAAATGTGAGGCTAGAAATCTTCCTGGAAGGAAGATGTATGTAACAGGATGACTGCCCTCTTAGTGAGTGGGGTCCAGTGTACCAGGGCTGATTACCTGCACCCAGTAGGGCTTCAGGCAGTGGTAGGAAACCTGCGGTCCATCAGGGTAATCTGATTGTGGGCTGTGAGACATTTTGGTGATGTTGACTGTCCGCAGGCACGGCACTCAGTGGCCGTGGTTCGCTGTTCCCAGACAATGGTAGCTGTGGTAAGCAACAGGCTGCAGGGATGTGCTGGCTGCTGATTCCCACAGCTCCCAGTCAATGGGAGCTGCAGGAGGCCATGTCTCTGGACAGTCAACATCAGCGAAATGTCTTGCGGCCAGCAGTCAGATAACTCTCTGATGCATGCGGCCTGCAGGTTGTCCACCACTGGCTTAAGGGAAGGCACCTGGGCCTTATACAGGGAAAACAGCTGCAGACAAAGCCAGGTTCCTGCAAAGCTCTGAGCTAGAGGGGATGAAGCACCAGTAGGCAGGTCTTTGGGAAAAGGCCAAAGTCCAGGTCAGAAGTGATGGGAAAGCAGGAAGATAAACCTCCCCTAAGGGAGGACAGGCTGTACCCAGCTTGCAACTGGGGTGAAGATCCCATAAGGCTTTTTCTTTTGAAAGGCTTAGTGCAGGACTTCAGAAATTGGACCCCAGAACGGAAATGTTTTGAAATATTTCAACTGTGAAGGCAAGACTGAGGCAGGCCTCAGCAGAGTCATACTTGGCGAGAAGGGGGCACTACAGATCAGGCATGCCGTTAGGCAGTGTTTTTGTTTATAAAGAGCTTTTAAAGGCAACTATTTGTAGCAGCGAATGCTGAGAATGGTTGAATTACAGTTCACGTGTACCATAGCCCCTAGCTGATGAGCCACCATGACTAATGATAAAATGACTGAAATTTCAAGATGAGGAGGTGGTTTAAAATTAAATAAAGAAGTGACCTAATTTACAGGGAGAAAAATAAGGTTCTTGCTTGCCATCTATGTGGCCACTTGGAGGAGAAGGATGCAGTTTATTCCATTAGAATGACTGAGACAAGGGATTGGCCTTCGCCTTAGGATTTCCTGAAAGACTCAGTCTTATTATATACAGGATTCAAATTAAATTTAATCAGAATCCTACAACAAGCTAAACTTTCTTGGCTCTTGTATAAAATTAATCTGAGCCCAGTGGATTTCTGCCTCAGAGAACCTAGGAGAGAGTGATCATAGACTTTTTGCACATCCTAAAGTCAATTTAAAAAATAAAAAAGGAATATCCTAATGCAACAATTTTCCTAACATGTTGCAAGTTTATAACTGATGTTTTTTGGTATGAAAGGGTATGTTAATGAGAAGAGGAGGGCAAACTTGTCCCTCTTCCTTTAATAGCTATACAGACTGAATACCCTACAATAAGACCTCAATAAAGCTGATCCTATATGGCTACTATTAAAACGTTGAATAATATATTGGTTTTAACAACATTATATAGGATCATAAAACATTTTGAGAAGTATACAGATATTTCCCCTGTTATATTATCAGACTACTGGCATCATTGGAGAAACTCAAAGCTACTCATTTGAAGTTTGAGGCATGAAGCTGATGACATTACCCTAATTTGTCCTAATCCCAACTGTCTGAAGCATGAGAATCATGAGATCTCTCTTCTTGAAACAGCTCCTGTGTGGCATTTGGCTCAGTTTTTAACCCAGCACTGTGCAATTTTTAGTGGGAATGAGGTGTCCTTGAATTGCACATTACTAAAGTGTAATTATGTATGCTAAAAGTGTTTCCAAGTGGGAGAAAAAAGATACATTTACAACTGAAAATGTAAACTGTTTATTGACCTCACATGCAGCAGTGTGACAACTGTTATTAGATTTTCCCCTTTTAATACTTCAAAAAGTGGAAGATGGATAATAATTCTAGAAGTAGGAGGTAGAGAGCTTTGCTATATCAATTTCTTTGTGTCTTCCATTTTTATGTGGAACTGCTTCTGGCAGACTGAGCATGAGGTGCTCAGCAGACAATGGGTTTTTGTTACTCATTTTAAGCATAGCTCTAGAACTTGAGGTTTCTTGTTATCTGCTATATGGCTCTTCTTTTAACAGGCCTTACACGTTTTAATGTCTCACGAATACCTCCTCTTCTATTCGTGATCATGAGGACCATCACACAGGCCAACTTTTTATCATTTGTGATCCTATAACATCCCTGTGACGACTACAACAATTTTTTACAGTTAAAAATGAGTTTCCCAGAATAACTTTTTTTCTTTAGTGTGGCCTTCTTGGAAAAGTTAATTACACTTTCTTCCTTTGCTCTTTTCATCTCAGAGCTCTACTTCTCTGTTCTGCTCCTTCCAGATGGAAATAAGTGGCAGAATCATGGCACCAGCTAGCAACCGAAGGACTGCGCCTGGGAAACTATTATATTAGGATACGACAATACTACTAAGGGTTTTTTCTGTCACTGTAGTAGATAGGTTCTCAAAGAATTCTTCTGTTGACTTCATTGTGTTTTACAGAGAGGGTTTGGTCAACCTAACTACCTGGGACAGGGTGTGACATTCTGCACAGCTCTGAGATGAGGTAGATGGGCCTAAGTTTTAGATGGAAAGCAAGCTGTGGATTCACAGTACCTTAACTGGATATACTGACATACTATTAATTTCCTCTGATCATTGCCTTAGAGCTGCAAGACACGGGAGAATTTAATAGCCTGTCTGCTAACTTTAATTTTATGCTTTGCATGCCTCTTACCCTGCCCCAGGTGTAAACTGTTAGTATTGAGTCAATGCCCGAGTATCATGCTTAGGCCTGTCTTTCACATAAAGGCAAACCACCACCCCGGCCATAAATTATTATTAGAGATTACAGCCCTGATTGGAGGCTGCAGCCAAGCTGTGGGAAGGGAGCAAGATGGCTTTATATGCCCTTTGCAGACTCCTAATTTCTGGAGATATTCTCCGCCCTCCCCCCATAAGCAAAAGCTTACTGGAATTGTGGGCAAGCTGTGGCCTGCATGCAGCTCATCAGGATAATCTGGCTGCCGCTTCCTGCTGCTCCCATTAGCCAAGAACTGTGAACCACAGCCACTGGGAAGTGTGGGTGAGCCATGCCTGCAGACAGTCAACATCAGCAAAATGTCTCACAGCCCACAATTGGATTACCCTGCTGCACGTGGGCCGCAGGTTGCCCACCACTGGCTTATGGGTGCTCTTACTTATAGGTGCTCACCCCTGTGATATTAGAGGGTATGCTGTTAAGGGCCAAGTTTCCTAGCAGAGTCTGGACAGGACACTGTAAAGCTCGTGTTACATGTCATAGTTTCAGGGTAAACTGTACCTTTGACCTCCCCACTCCTGGCAACTCTTCTTTGAATTCACTCACTTGAGGAGTCAGGCTGCTATTGGCCTCTCCCTCCAGCCTGGGGCTTTAGGCTTGCAGTCTCTCTGCATCTCACTGTGACTTCCCCAGAAGATCTGATCAGAGTCCAGCCACTGTGATTAATCTTTCTCAAGGGACTATAACAGTATACAGCAGCATAGGTGCTGTAACTGAGGTAACTGCTATACCCCCTGACTTGAAGTAGTAAGAACAACCAATATATGGTTTCTATCGTCAGTACTCCTGCTATAAAAACTGTTCCAGCATCACTGTACAAGTTACCAACCACCCTTCATGAAACAGGATGCATTTTTTCTGAGGATAAAAGCTCTACAGAGAAAACACATGAAAAACAATAAAAAATAACCTATATATGTGCTAAAAAATTAAGAGGTCAACCACTAGTCTTATGGGGTCACAATAAGCCACAGTGTTTCCTGCCATGAACAGTTAGTTGGCCCTGTCAGTTTGCTGGATCAGAGGGAATGCTCTGTCTGCTGAATTCAGTCCTTGGATGCCAAAAGTCCTTGTGTTGGCTGTTGGTCTCTGTTAAACCCAGTTTGAATTAATAAAGGGCAAGCTCCCTTGGGAATGGTACTTCTCGGAGGGTGGCAGGTGTTATATCCTGAGTGGTTCACCTTAATCATACCCTGGTTTTAGTTACTGAGGGAGCTCTGGTAACCCTCCCACCCCGTAGTTGAATACGATCCCAGGCCCACCATGATTCATAAATCACTTATAAACCTAATACAGTATGATACCCTGTATGGTATGTAGTTGCAATCTGTTACAATATGCACAGGCAGTTGGAACCAGACACCAAATAAACCAGATCTCTTGAAAGCACCTTAAGCACTGGGGGTTTTGAACATGGAACACCACAGCCCTGGAGACTTATGAGTCACTGCAGCTGTGTGGAATAGCTGCAACATAAAGTTCTAGTCACACCTGTTGCAATAAATAGCTTCTTTCTACAGTATGACAATGGAACTTGGAAAAATCTACTGTTGGGAAGTGAGGAGTATGTGTGTAGAAATGTTTGAGAGAACACAGTGTATGTGGAAGAAGGAATAAAGCTGGAATATTGAAGTGTCTTGGCTTTCTCTCCTCTAATGCACGCGCACTGAACAACTGGCAGAAGTGAGCTGACTCCTGGATGTACATGGAATCAAATTAAGAATATTGGGGAGGGGGGAGGGGAAATCCCAGAACAAAAGAAAAACCAGAGAAAATCATGCCAGAATAAAAGATCTTCATGGCCATCTGCACAGGATCTGGAATGTGTTTTAGCCATTGCACGTTCCTTAGATCAAAATGGGAAAATTTCACAAATGCAAAGGGTCTGGATAAAAAGAAAAGAGAAGTGCAATGGGATAGTCTATCCCATCTAGCCTTATTTCGAACAAGATAGGATTATGAGATATACGGGGAAGGGGTCAGGTGATGAGCTGTAGGAAGCACTGTGGCTTCTGTGGCAGGTGCTGGAGTGGAGGCAGAGAAGGGGAAAGGCCTCCACAGAAGACCTTGGTTCAGAGGAAAAGCCTCGCTTTATGTGTGGAACATAAACTGGAACTGTGCCTGGAAGGAAGAACGTGCATCAACCTTGGGTCTTCTAGTATGAATCCTTCCTTGGCTGGAAGAGACAGGTCAGCAGTTCACAAGCAACCACACTAAAAGCTCTAAGGGGTGAGAGCTGCCACATGATCCATTAGCACCCGGGTATGTCAGCAGCACAGGGGGAGAATCCATGTAAAATTCCACTAAATGTGTCATACGCTATCTTTTCAGCCACTGAAATCAAGAATCTAGAGAAATAATAGATCAAGATCTTGCCAATCACAAATAGATGACTTATGCAATTATCAAATCTTAAAATGCATGATAGATTAGTAATAGTGATGAGAAATACAGAAACTTGGATGAGTGTGTGGACTCTGTGCATTATCTCTGCCAAGAGCTTTAAATATATACTAAGCTAATGAACAAGCTCTCATCCAAATTCAGACCAAGTGGATCAGACACAGGTAATGTCCCAGGTAGCACAACAGAAACATTAAATAAGCCAAAGTTGTGCAAGGTAGATACAGATGGTTGAGAATACTGTTTGGGATCAGAAGAATATCAGTGCCACCAGATGAACTAATAGGAGTGCAAGAATTATCATCATATCTGATGACTGTCCAGTATATGGACATGGAGATAGCATAGGGGAAGCTGTGAGAGATCACAACCCTAACCTAATCTGTCTGCTAGAAAAAACTTGAAGTCAATCTAAAATTAAATGAAAACAAGGTGACGTTTCAATTGACTGCAATACCATATGTGGGACAGTTGCTGACCTACCAAAGGCTATGACCTGACCCCAAAACTCAGAATAGAGCAGATGCCTACACCTAAAGATCAGTTCAGGAATCGCAGAGATGGTGACCAACATCCTATCCTGAAACACATGATGTGAATAAAGAGGCAACCACATGATGTGGTGCCAGTGTGATGGGGCTTAGGGCAGCAACCCTACAAAAGGGACAAAAGATAGCTTTTGCATCAAGGTCACTGTTGTGCATCAAGGTCAGTGTTGCCAACCAACCAAGGACATGCCTAAATTGAAAAGGAATGTCTTGGAATAGTGTTTGCATATGAAAATTTCATCCAGTATTTTCAAGGATGGGAAACAACTAGAATAGAAAGTGATTATCCTCTAGACCATTTTAAAAAAGCCACTGTCAGTGGTACCAAAATGCCTTCAGAGCATACTACGGAAACTGCAATGCTACAGCTTAGATGTACATACCTGACTTCTAATCCAGAAAGGCCTTGTGGCATGTAAATCGGGCAACTGAATAAGAATGAGATCCTCAACCTGGCAGAAATATAGAAAATAAGAAGACAAAGCAATAACCCAGCCAGCTGTGTGCCATGTGTTGGGGATGACAACCCCTTTCAGTCCTGGATGGGGTGAAAGTGACCAGGTAAGCCAATTAACTCCACTGCGTGCATGCTTCTAATTAGAAGTAGCTGGGCAGGAACAAGTGGGGCCAGTATAAAGCCTAGGACTGTGAGCAGCAAGGGGGGCTTCTGGGGATGGCTGTAGGAAAGTAGGTAGCAGTTACTTTCTGGGAAGGGTTTTTTGATGCTGGTACTACTCCCAAAGAGAGACGGGGAACCAGGTGTGGTAGGAAGCAATGGAGGGAAGGAGCAGTGAGGGCTAAGAAAGGAAAGTCCAGAACTGCTGAGCTGAGGGTCCCTGGACTGGAACCCAGAGTAGAGAGTGGGCCCAGGTTCCCCTGCCAGACACTGAAGGAGTGGCACTGAGAGAGTGGAAGGGAAGACTGCCTATAACTGCTAGGGAGAAGAGAATTTGTTACTGTGGAAGAGGAGAACGCTGAGTGACTCACCTGCACGGCTGAGTCATGAAGTGGATGCTGTGGTTCCAGGAATGACAGAAGAGCTACAGACCTGTGAAAGAGACAGAATGATGGCATGGAAGGGGGCATTGACCTTGAGCTAATTCCCAGAATGACCAGAAGGAGGTGCCAGATCAGCAGTGCGTAGTGCCTCCTATGACATGCCAGTTTCAAGGCAGAAGCTAGAAAGAGTCTGTGAACAAGTTTTATATAAGACAAAGATTTAGAAGTGCTTACATCAGTTTTTTTGGTCAGGATGGCCAGACAGCAGGGGAGAAATCCCACCTGCTTTCCAGGGAATCCTGGAACAATAGAGAGGAACTGAGTGTTCAAAATAGCATCATATGTAAAGGCAATAGAATCATAATACCGAGAACAAATTCTCTCAAGAATACATCAGAGCCATTCTGGAATAGAAGCATGTCTGCTATCTCCTTGGCTGGTTATGTCTGGCCAGCATGTTAAAGAAAAGGACAGAATCCCTACTCATTTTGAACAGAGTGCACAGACCCCAAGTTTGTCCTTCCTGGGGTTTGGTTTTTCTTTGTTCATTTTGAGGTACAACACAGCATAAACCACATGAGCTTGCCCCTGCCTAAGTTTTCCCTTCACAACCTGCTCTGTACTAGTTCATTCTGTGCAAAAACAAGTTTCTTCCTATCTTTATATCCTGTTAAGAGGTAATCACATCTACCTACCAATGTAACTCAGCATACTGGGCCTGAATTTTGATTCACATTAACCTGGGATAACTCAACAGAAGAGCCTTGCATTCTTAGTGGAGGGGCTGTAAAAGTCTTCCACCCTGTAAGAGGATATAAATTATGTTGAAAGTTCATATATAGTGGTATACTTGCATTTTTAAAAACAAACATGAAAATAACTTGCATTTGTATTTTCACTACAGAATGAACTTGATTGTAATGGTAGTGGTTTTGATTTTTTTCTTACACCTTTACTATAATAACAAAATCTCTTCCCTGTGCTGTTTCATGGTCAGCTAGAGTCCTGTCCTGCATACTGATCTGTATGGATAAACACTTGCACCTTATTGACATCAGTGAGGATCTATACAAGTGCAGTGGTTAGGCTGTGTGTGTCTCCATGCAAGATCAGGACATAGTTTGTAAATTATAGGCCCAATTCTGCAAAGAGCTAGGGCCCAGATCCTCAAGGGTGTTTAATTCCCTTTAATTTCAATGGCAATTAGATGCTTAAATTTCTTCTGAGGATATGAGCTCAATCCTCTTTCTCTTATTGAGTTCAGTGGGAATTGAGAGGGTACATCAACTCACAGAACTGAGCCCTTATGCATCTAACATAAAGTAATTAGGAGGTCTTGAATGGAAAAATGCTTTTTATTAGTGTTTCTGACTTTGTAATTAAAACTCTTATGCTAATACAGCCTTACTGATTTAAAAACCACACCTAGTTTACCTCTAATGATGTTGAATCACTCAATATGAGACTTGCATTCCTAAATGCTTTGTATGTCCTATCATTTAGGTCTATATTTATGTACACATTGAATATGCCTGATTCCATTATCCTTATGAAAATTAGATCCACAGAAACAGTTGTTTTTTCACCCCTATCTTTTAAACAAATCCATTTATAATAATGATAGCTCAGAGCTACTTACAACCTTGTATAAGATAATTAAATGGCTCATAGGAGACTAGTACTATTGGAGGCCCTATGGAAGATGCATATGGAACATCTCCTTAGTACAGAAGAATAACTCAGAGAAGATCGTTTATTTAAAAAAGCCTGAAAATGTTCTGCCCAAGTCCAAGTGAACTATTAGAAATACATGATGAAGACCAATCACCAGAGCTTGATATTGACTTAGGAGACATTAAATGGAAGAAGTTAGAAAAGCCATCAGTAAACTTAAAAATCGGAAAGCAACTGGAGAGGATAACATTAGTGGAGAGATGATTAAAACAAGTGACAAAATGGCCTCTCTCCTCTCCCCCCACCCCTTCCTCCTGCCTGACATTCTTTGGAGTTTTGGACAGACTATGGAGTGAAGAAAACAACCCAACCCAGTGAAAGGGAAGCCTTGCTAACTAATAACTGGAGAAGAATCACATTTATCTCAATGCCTGGGATAATTGTGTGCAATTTCAGCCTGGGCCATATCAAGAAACAGAGCTCTTGCTCAGAGAGGAACACACAGGTTTTAGACCACTGAGATCATGTACACACCATACTGTTTTGTCAGATATATAAAATGTGAAAGCATGAAAAGGCAAGAACCTCCTGAGATAAATTTCATAATTTCCAGAATGCTTTTGACAGCATACACAAAGACAATCTTTGGAAAATTATGGCATGCTATGGAACACCAGCAAAAATAACGAGAATCATCAAGGATCCAAATGATAATGCCAAATGTGCAGTCAGAGATGTGGACAACATGAGTCAATGCTTTTCAGTGACAACTGGAGTAAGAAAAGGGTATATTATAGCCCCACTATTGTTTGTTTTGAACTGGTCATTGACTGTCATGAGGAAAGTAACCACAGAATGCAATCAAGAAATTTTTATGGACAAATGGTAAAGCCCAGTTAGAGGACCTTGTTCTTGCTGATGACATTGGCCTGCTTAGTTCATCATATTGCTTAGTGGAAGAAAAGACCCAGCTTTTGGCAGACACAGCAAAACAAGTTGGTTTGTTTTCAGCAAGTGGAAAATGGTAGCAACATGCTAGATGTCCAGCAACAAATAGCAAAAGTAGCAAACAACTTTCATAAACTTGAAAAGATTTGGAAAAGTCGCATGGTTAGTTGACACACACATCTGAATTATGAACGCTGACCCTCATGTCTGTCCTCCTTCATGGAGCAGCGTAATGGAAATCTACAATGGAATTTGATAAAATTAGTTCAGTGGAATGAGTTTCCCGCAACATCAGAAACTCTAAGTAGATCAACCCAATCTGAAACATCAAACGGGTAAAAAGACATATTTAGGATATGCTCTGAGGATGCCAGCAACATGACTTCCACATTGTGATACTATGAATACCACCTGGAAAGAGGGTAACTTAAAGGAACACTATGCAGAAGAATACAGAAAGAAGCCAAATCCATTAATTTGACACTCGGAAGCCTGAATAGACCAGCCCAAGACTGAAATAAATAGTGGTCACTGATGGATGCCCTATGCATTTTAGGGTATGGGAAGATGATAAAGAAGGAGAGGTACTGGGCTATACTCCATAGTTGTATAGCTATGTCATACTTTTACTTTTAAGTTAACTGTCACTATTTACATAGCCACCATAGCCTGATCTTAATCTAATTGTTGACAAACTGATCCTCATTTCTCCAAATGCATTTGTTGTGTGCATAAGTATCCACAAAATAATTTGAGTATGAAATTCAACAAGGCCTATACACTTCTGAAGTCCCACATAAGCAGTTTTGATAGCTGTGCTGCCCAAAGGCTTTGTATGGGCTGGATTTCACCCTGATTTAATCCTTTTTCCTTTGCTGTTTACAAACTGATCTCAATGACTATTCACAATTTTGTTATTGATGTTATCATCTAAGTCACATGATATTGGATCTGGTCCCTGATGGAATGACTGAACTCTTTAAACCAGAGAAAAACAAATAACTGCTAATGAGTAATGGACCACTGGTACAAAGTACTGGACAAACAATCATTTGTGCAAGCTTCTCAGAACTTTAGGATTTGTGAACACTTTCATGAATGCCCATTCTGAATAATAAAACAAATAGCAGAGGATTGAACTCAGACTGGGCTCAGATTCACAAATAAAATTGTTGAATCAGGCTTTTTTACCATTCTGTCAGCTCTGCTAGTGTATTTTATCTTGAATAAAGTAAATTAGACTAGTTTTGGATTTGAGCAATGTTTGGAGGTTACATCCCCAGACATCCAATAGAAAGGGAAATGATTTATTGAAAATGAAAGGTTTCGTTTGAGACATGCTAAAGAAGAATCTTAACTGAAATGCACATCTTAGTCAAATTCTGTAATCTTGGTTATGTATCTTTTTCAGTGATTCCATCAGTACTGAGTTGGCTCAGTTTAGAGGCTGCCTAGTGTCACATCTCATTCAAAAAAATCCTCCTTAAATAAATAAAATAATAGGAGAAATATCCAATCTTCTAGAACTGGAAGGAACATTAGAAGGTCATCACCTGTCTTCACTAGCAGGGCCAAGTTACCGATTTTTGCCCCAGATCCCAAAGTGGCCCCCTCCAAGATTGAACTCACAACCCTGGGTTTAGCAGGCCAATGCTCAAACCACTGAGCTATTGCTCCCCCTCCCCTCCAATCTTGCCTGTTGTTTCTTACAAACACACAAGGTTGAAATAAGGTTCAGTTCTTCCTTTCTGCTCAGTAGTTCAGCATCAGTGGTAGAACAAAAGATAGAATTCCCACTTGAGTACCTTGCTTGGTGGCTGTCATTCGTATGCTGAAATGGAAAAAAACTGAGATGATTTGTCTGGGGGAAGGGGAACTGAGATGATTTGTATGCTGAGATGAAAAAACTTGTTGGGACCCAACGGATCTTAGTTTGATAAGGACCCCCACAGAAAAAGAAAGATTTCTCATTTTGTTTACAGACTGAAGTTTCAGGCCATCACACTGTTTATCAGTCTCTAGAAACAGTCCTCCTTAAAACTTAATTTGCTATTTTTTTATTATTATTTTGTGCCTTGACTGTAGAAGTACAATTTTATAATGATATTAATGAATTATTATATCACTGATGCAAAAGCAATATGATTGGTATACCACTTGTGACTGTGGATCTGAATTATTATTGCAAAGTAATTACGATACCCCTGACTCAAAATAACTTGTAATGTGACAGCATTGTCACTGCAGTAACTGAGGCAACAGAACGATGAAATGAGTGTCATGAAATCTGATGGTAAAGAGCCTGTAAACTTAATATAAATTTTACAGCTGTGTGATGGACTGTCAATTCAAATTTACTCCAAACTGAATATGATTGCAATGACTGCAATATTATTTACAAAGCAAATAAGCTCCACCATGACTTTCTAGCGGCTGATGTTTTCAGTCCATGTAACAAGATATGTTAAATCACTGGATGTTTATTTTAGGACTAGGATTACCTGTGATCTTGAAATTTAGAACATATGTCAAACTTCTCTTTCCCTGGGATGGGTTGTTTTCTTTACTCCATATTCTATCCAAAACTCCAGGGAATGTCAGGCAGGGAAATCCTCATATCAGAAATCCTGATACCCAAGAAGGCATTTTCTCTTAACTCCCAACTAGGCATTGCGAGCACCAAACCAGAGAATTAGACAAAGTTTACATGAGCTGCATCCAAAGGGATTAGGCCACGTCTGAGGCCAGACCTGGAGTATTGCGTCCAGTTTTGGTCCTCTCCACTACAGAATCTCAGCTCTGAAATGTTCCCCGAACCAATTACCATCTCCTCAACTCACAAATACATCTCGATTAATCTGCCCCCTGCTGCTCAACCATTCAAAACATGCAATACAGTTAAAGCTAACACAGTGCGTACAGCAGGAGTGCATATAGATAATTCTCATTGTCATTAGCTGTTACCAGCTCCATGGGGGGACAATTAAGGTGACATGGATGTGTATACATTACCTCTGTATTTCCTGATTTTATTTTTTTTTAAGTTTGAGTTTTGCTGAACTCGATTTCCTGGAACGGCACAAGCTGTCACAGGGAAACCTTTAGGATAAAATGTGAAAAGGGTGGACACATTGGTCTATGTGCCTTTTGACTGTCCTTAAAATTTCTTGGGCCATATTCATACTTGGTGTAATTCAGTGGAGTTAGTTACATCAGCGATAAATTTGGAGCTGTAATTTTATATGGTTTAGGTTAGAAGGGAAGGTGAGGAATTGTGGTGGGTTTTTTTAGATCAGTGAGTCAGTTCCAGTAGGTAGAGCTAGAGGGCATAAAAAGTAAATTATGGACTTGTGTGATCTACGGCAAAGCAGACATGTTTTCATCAGCTCTGCATTTCTGACATAACAGATGTGCACATGCATAAGCCAAATGCCACCCACAATTATTTTGCCCTTTTCAGTCAGTTAAAGCAACAGTCACCTATGTCTTCATTTTTTTTCAAGGTTTCTTTATTACTTCCTTTTTTCTGTCACTGTTTGTAAACTACCATGTTTCAGATGCAGTATCAGCTATTTGCATAGCTGTTTCTATAGTTGCTTCTTTTTCTATAAGTATGCACATTGAACTCATTTTTCTATAAGTATGCATATCATTTTCAGAATAAATCTTTTGGGAAAGTTATTACTATAAATGTCCTGAATGTGTTGTCCTTTTCTGCTGACAGCTGATAACTGATCAAAAAGAAATATTCCTTATGTACATCTTCACCACCTGATGAATAGCTGCCAAAATGCAGTTTGTTTTTTCCTCTTGAACTTCTATTCATATTACTTGATAGACTGACTTTCTTAGCTAGATTAGTTTTTGCAAATTATAGGCTCTCTTCTGCTCTTTATCACTTGTGTGCGTAGATTATCCACAAAACACTGGATGTGTATAATCTATATGGTAACATAGCACAACAGTGCTCTCAGAGTATATCTTCACTGCAGTTAGCCCAGGTGAATGGTACCTGGGTCTGAGCACCTGGGTTAGCCTAGCCTGGCTTTGAACACCTCCACTCTATAGCCATACCTGCTTTACTGCATCCTTACTGTTTTCTGCACTCACCCATGTGTCTTTGTGTTTTATATGCTCTGATTTTTTTCCCTGGTCAGTTGTGAGAGAACTTGTCTGTATTTTGAAAGGGAGGGATTGTGGGAGACATTGAAGGACTATCAGAATTCAAATTATTGAGCTGGTGTCCTCACTGCAAAGTTAGAATGGAGTTAAAATTAAGGTGGAGCCCATACCCCCAGCTAGATAAACTACTCCGGGGCTAAAAGCACCTCCAATCCCAGTAAAAGCTTCTTTTTCTGGATGGCAGGGGAGTTCAAGCTAAAATCAGGTAATAGCCCAGGTTAACTCTGCAGTGAAGACATCCTAGATCAGGGGTCGGCAACCTTTCAGAAGTGGTGTGCCGAGTCTTCATTTATTCACTCTAATTTAAGGCTTCACATGCCAGCAATACATTTTAACATTTTTAGGTCTCTTTCTATAATAATATATAACTAAACTATTGCTATATGTAAAGTAAATAAGGTTTTTCAAATGTTTAAGAAGCTTCATTTAAGATTAAATAAAAATGCAGAACCCCCAGGACTGGCGGCCAGGACCTGGGCAGTGTGAGTGCCACTGAAAATCAGCTCATGTGCCACAGGTTGCCTACCCCTGTCCTAGGTGTTTGGTAGCATACTCTGCACTCCATGAACGTAGAGGCAAGTGGTGGTGTTGGTGTTCTAGGTAGAGCTGGGTGAAATTTTTAAAGTAAAATTTTTTTAGGTTGTTTTTCTTCTTGAAAAGTGGGCTTTTAAAAAAAAAACCTGGCATTTTGTGAAAACTGCTGATTTTTTCCCCAGATGTTCTGTTTTCAGTGAAAACTTTTATCAAATGGATATTGCATTTTTTATGTACTGAATATCAGGGAAAAATGTAGTGCAAAAATTAGTAATACTTTCAGTAGAGGTTCTAAATGATTATATCTCTTGACAAGCTCTAGCTCTAAGCACTAGATGCAACAGTCTCCAGCCCTTGGTGGGTCCCCATAAATATATGCAAACCAACAGTTCCTAAATCAGCTGAGTGGCAGTTTTGTATAGAGTTCTGCAAATAACCAACTTTTTTCTTTGCTGGCAGTTCTGGAGGCGGGGAAAATGTTTCAGGTCTAAAAATAGTTTGGGACAAAAAACTGTGCCCAGCTGTAGTTCAATACAGAGCTATAAAAGTAAGGGTGTCAGTGTGCTCCCCTCCATGCCATCATCCTGCTGTGCACATGCAGTTGCCCCATGCTTCCTACCTTCAGAGCACTGCAAAGGAGAATAGTGGTAGGATTCTTTCAGGGCCTAAGTGGCAGCTAGCCAAAATGAAAGGTAAGAGATCCTCAAGGGGAACCTTAACAAGCCTAAGTAGGAGCACAGATCTGGTTTTCAGAGGATCCAGGATGTAAACTGACAGCTGAAAAGCTCACAAAAAGAGGAATATGAAAAGCAGGAGCCAAGAGGCCTGGCGGTCTAAAGGGCTAGAAGGAAAGCCTTTTCTCAAAAACAAGGGTGTAGGCTGAAAATCCTTCCTTTTGTCATGTGGAATTTTAGCCTGAAGGAAGTAGGATGTTTTGGACACGTAATAGAGAACCCGTGCTGCCCCAGCAGTTGACCTAAAATCCTGTAATTATTGGTTCTTTCCCTAGCAAGAGCCATTAATTTGCCACAATCTTGGTATGCAATAATAGGAAAAATAACCTGAGAAGAGAGAATAATGTCCTTCCACTTCAGGCTGTTTTTCTTCCCCTTGTGTTGAAGAATACTGACTAAGGTTCCAGCTAGGCCTATTATAATGCTAACAAACACCTACTGAGTCACAGAAAACTGGAGAGGCAACAGAGAGAGATTCATGCACAGAGGTAAGCAATACATTAACCAGTTAGCTCGCATTCCTACTCCTTTGGCCACTCATCACGTGATGAAGACACAAGGGATATGTTTCACAAGAGGGTGTTGGCAAAATAGAGTGGCCTAATTAAATCAGGTATGCATTTCTACACCCAAATGTCAATGTAGAAGCAGTTTCTACAAGCCTTTCTGGAAATACATTTGTGTGAATGGTACAGATTGTAAGGCCCTAGGGGGATTTTATAGTTCTCCAAAGTGTGACTACCCCTGTGCATGTGAAAATGGAGGATTGGCTTGGACATAGCATACATATGCGCACCATTCCTTTCTGTGCTGAGTGCACTGGACATACAAGCTTTGGAGGATGGACTTCTGGCAAATTTGACTCAAGATTTATCACACTGGATTACTTCATGTTCCACGTAGTTAATTAATCCATCAAGTCTCATAACTTGCCTTCACACCTAATACCTGATGCTTCAAAAGATGGCAATTCTCACTTCTACTGTGCCTAGCCACTTGTACAATGTTGTTCATGGGGTGAAAAAATCCTTCCTGTTTTCCTTTTGAAAGCTTGGAGTGGGCATATCAGAAAATGTGAACATTATGTCCCAGCCCAGAAATCTAAGGTCTAGACTGAACACAGAGATGAGGAAAATGGGCTGGGACAGAACAAAAGGAAGTGACACAGTAGTGATAGTAAGCACACCTTGGAGTTAGAGCCACATTTTTGTTCTGTTTTTTCTGTCATTTGGTTTATTAGCTTGTCTCTGAGGGAAATAGAGGGAAATGTTCTGGGAAGGAGTCTGTTTTCAGGACAAAGTTAAAGGAAGAGATGGTGAAGGCTTCTTTGACCCTCTGTATACTTTCTCTCTCATATGCATATTATTTTTCTTGTAAAAAATCTTAAGCCAAACAGTCCCCTTTGGCCCAGAATTTCACATTCCCTCTCATATATACCTTGAGAAACTCCTCCCTACACTCTTGGCATTGTACAGAAGGCTTAACGGGTGAGGGATGAAAAGTATTTGCTCAGCCTTGAGCTCTGCTGCTGTCTGCTCCTCTAGGGGGCACCTGAGTCTAACAAATCAGCAGTGAGCCACAACTGAACTCTTGCCTCACCAGTGATATTCCACCCAGTCATTCCTATCCAACCACCACGGTTCATGAAGGAACTGACACACAAATATTAAAAACATAGTAAGTGCTGTGCCTTCTCAACAGGTGAAGCCAGTATTTATTTTATCATCAGCCACTGAACAGGGCTGAGCTCCATGTGAAAGGTTTTGCTTTAGAAGGTTAAAAAGCTTCATTGTGAGTTTTTGTTTTTGGCACTGAAAATGCTCAGAATGAGTCCAAGTCTAAATGGCCACAACAGGTCCCAGGGAGCAGTGTGACTTCCTCTAATTTTCTGTGGAAATGACCCACTTTCCAGCTGATTCATAATTACAAGCATTTTTGTGCAGTTGCTGTTTCTTCTACATATAAAATACACATTGCCTGTGCTAAAACCTTTGGGGATGTTACTAGAATACAAATAATATTAAATACATTTATATCTGATCACTTTAAAGCTTTTCATGTCATGTCACTTCTTGTGTTCTGCTTTGAATTTCTTCATTCCTTCTCTAATTCCATTTCCTTTTTTTTTTCTATTTTCTTTTCCCCAAGAAAATCTCTTTTTTGGCCAATATTTTAAAGAGTATATTCCAACAAATTGTAAAAAAAAATCTTATTTACAGAAATACAGTTTATATTTTTTTCTAATTGGCCGAAGTATGGAGGCAATGTGTCTAATTTGTGGTAATCAGAATGCAATTTTTCAAAAGAGATTCAGTGAGCATTGTCACTGATCAGCGAAAATGACAGCAGCTACAACATTAATCACTCAGTATAATAGGAGCAAAGCAATTGAGCTGGAAACAAATGGCACCTGTTCAAAATCCTCATTTTTTGCTGTGCCTCAGTATTCATCTAGCAGTAGGAGACTGTTATCCTAGATCAACATTTTATTCCACTGGCATTCTGTTTTAATCGTGACATCTCAATGACAGTGTGTCATGTGACAGGCTCATTTATCATATGTTTAGTTCTCATTTGTTCTGAGAACAGTTTCATACGTGCTGTCCTCTGTAGTAGTATTTGTATTACCATAGAACCTGGAAGCCCTAATCATGGACCAGGACTCCATTGTGCTAGGTGCTGTACCGAGAACAAAAAAGGAATCCCTGCTCCTTAATTATTTCAGGCTTTGAAAATTGCGAGAGTGCAGTGCTGGTCTATCTAACTTGAGGTTTAGACTACAGACCTACACCTAGACAATTACTGTGGGAAAATTAGGTGAAGTATTCTGGAAATACTGGAAAATGTACAACCTAAATTGTGAAAATTCCTGTGAAGCATAAGCTTATCTTTTAACTTAGCAAGCAAAAGCCAACTGCCAATTAATGAGTTTCCTTTTGTGCATATATTATAGGAAGAAACTTGGAGAGAGAATGCCTAGAATAAACACAAATCAAGTTTATGCTAATCTGATTGTATGCTCCACGTAGTGTCATATCTTCATTTTTTAAAACCATGGATGGTATCCCCAGTGCTGTTTTTGCTGCCTTTATTCCTTCCCTCTTCAGCAGGCAACACCTTCATTCTGGATGAGATGGCACTAGGGTGACCAGATGTCCTGATTTTATAGGGACACCCTCAATTTGGGGTCTTTTTCTTATATAAGCTGCTATTACCCCCCATCCCTGTCCCGATTTTTCACATTTGCTGTCTAGTCACCCTAAAGGGCACTCAGCCAGCCTTATGGGAAGTTATGTGTCAATGAGAAAGTAGATTATAGCACAAACACTAAAAGCAGATCACTTCCCAGACAACCTGATTTAAAGCCCATTGAAGCCAATAGAAGTCTCTACATTGATTGCAAGGGGCTTTGGATTGTACCCAGAGAAAGGGCATGCACAGACTCTGCTACTAGTTTGGGATCAGTGTCATCTCCTGCATAATAGGCTTGTGCCTTTCAGTTGGTAGAAGAATATGCTGTAGTGGAGAGACCTCAATGTTGAAGCAAAAACAATATTAATAAAATTATAAGAGAAGGTTATTCACCTTGCAGTAACTGAGGTTCTTCAAGATGTGTGTCCCTGTGGGTGCTCCACTCCAGGTGGTGATGCGTCCTGGTGCCATTGATCAGAGATCTTCGTTAGCAGTGCCTGGTTGGGATGCACGCACCCAGCTGTCATCTTGCGTCGTCATTAGGGTCTGTCTGTTCACGTGCATCCCGTACCCCCTTGCTTCCTTCTCTATTGTAGAATTGTCTGATTTGTACTTCAAAGTAGAGGGGAGGAGGGTGGGTAGTGGAGCACTCACAGAGGGACACATCTTGAAGAACCTGCAAGGTGAGTAACCTTCTCTTTTTTGAGTGCTGTCCCTGTGGGTGCTCCACTCCAGATAAATGTGAAGCAGTACCCACTATGGTTGGTGGGACACTGGAGTTGCGTCATTGATAATGATAGACAGTACTGTGTGGCCTACTATGGTGTCTGCCATAGTGTCCTGTGTGATGTCCATGTGGCCGTCTTGCATATGTTGGTAATAGGTATGTTTTGCAGGAAAGCAACAGATGTTAACATGGCTCTAGTAGAGTGTGTGCTGATGCCCTCCAGACAGAGCTGTCCTTAGGCATGCACAGAATACACAGCTGCGTAGGGCACCACGTAATTTGGGGCACCAAATTTTGTGGTTCCCTTGGCAGCTGCATGCTGCGTATGCAGGGCTGGCTCCAGCGGCCAGTCCTATCCCCTAGTCAGTCCCCTGCTCCGCGCCTGCATTGTCCCCATTCGATTCCTTCCCGCAAGCCCCTGCCCCTGCTCTGCCCTGCTTCTTCTTCTTGCCATTGCTCCGCTCCCATCCTGCCCCCATTGCACCCCTGCCCCCAAGTCGCCTCCCCCGAGGAACGCGGCCCGCGGGATTAGCAGGGGTACTGGAGCTGGCAGAAGAGGTCGGGCCCATCCCCACACTCACCCGCAGCGGCAGGAAGCAAAGCAACCCGGCCCCAGCCCACTCTGCTCCGCCAGCTCCCAGTCACGTTGCTTCCTGCTGTTGCCCCTGGCGAGTGTGGGGGCAGGTCTGACCCCACCCTCCAAACCCCCTCCCCCAAGCGACAGGGCTGGGAGGTGGGGGAGTAGAGCAGGCTGGGGCCGGGTCGCTTTGCTTCCTGCTGCCACTGGTGAGTGTGGGAGGATGGGCCCACCCTCCTCCTCCTCCTCCTGGTGCCAGATCCCCTCTTCACTCAGTTTTCTGTGATGCCCTGGGCCTCTCTGCCCTGCTAGTGCCCCCTACAGCTCCTGGCCCCATGGCCCTTGGGTGCAGTCCTCTTGCTCCCCCATGGAGGGACTGGCCTTCCAGCAGAACGGTCACTCCTCCCGCAGGGGTGGGTGCAGGTGCTTGGGCTGTGTAGGGCATCACCATAGGTAGGGACGGCCCTGCCTCTGGCAGTTGAGCATTCTGGGTCTGGTAGCAGGACCTAATACATTCAGATATCCACTTGGAGAGTCATTGCTTGGAAATAGCAGCACCCTTCAATCATTCGGTAGTGGACACGAATAGTCTAGGGGATTTGCGGAATGCCTTAGTTCTGTCCAAATAAAAGGCAACTGCATATCTGATATCAAGAATATGTAATGCTGCTTTCTGTGGGCTCTTATGAGGCTTGGGGTAGAATGCAGGTAGTTGTATTGGCTGATTGAGATGGAAGGTGGATGCCCCCTTGGGAAGAAATTTGGGGTGGGGTCGCATTGTAATCTTGTCTTTAAAGAAAATCATGTAGGGAGGGTAGGCCATTAGTGTGCTTATTTCCACAACCCTTATTGCCAACATTATGGCTAGTTTCATGGACATGAGTAGTATGGAGGAGGTAGCCAGTGGTTCAAAGGGAGGTTTCATGAGACCCCAGAGAACTAGGTTCAGATTCCAGGTATTTGTGGGTAGGTGAATCTCAGGGTAAAGGTTTTGAAGGCCTATGAGGAAGCGTTTTATGGTGCAGTGGGTGAAAACTGAAAACCTATCCAGTGTGTCATGGAAGGTAATGACTGCTGCGAGGTGTACTCTGATAGAGCTGAGCAATAATCTCTTTTTTTAGTTGAGGAAGAGGTAGTCCAAGATATCAGGGAGAGAAGCTATGTAGGGTGGCAAAAGTTTCTGTTGGAGCACCATATGGAGAACCGTTTCCACTTTTGCAGGTAAGTCTTACGAGTGGAGTCTCGTTTACCATGCAGGAGGATGTGTTGGACCTGCTCTGAACAAGCTATTTTGTGTGTTTGGAACTCTGAAGGAACGATGCCATCAGATGGAACTTCTGCAGTTGTGGATGGAGAATCTGACTGTTGCCCTGGGAGAGCAGATTCAGTCTGTTGGGAAGAGGTCTTGCAGGGTGAATGGACATGCACAGCTGGTAAGGATACCATGTCTGTCTGGGCCAGTCTGGGACAATAAGTATGATCCTGGCCTTGTCCTCTCTGATCTTGCGCAAGACTCTGTGTGTTAGTGGTACCAGTGGAAAAGCATACATGAGTACCTTGTTCTACAGAAAGAGGAATGTATCTTGGAGGAACGCGGTCCTGAGTTCCTCTCTGGAGCAGAATAGATGGCATTTGCAGTTTTGTGTTGCAGCAAACAGATCTAAAGATGGGGTGCCTCAGTGGGAGAAGAGCTGTTGCAGTATCGTGGGGTGTAATTCCTATTTGTGCTCTTGTGAGAAGTGTCTCCTGAGCGTGTCAACAGTAGTGTTCTGACACCCAGGCAGGTAGGAAGCAGTGATCTCTGTGAGATGTTGTATGCACCAATTCCATAGTTGGATGGCTTCTGTGCATAGAAGTGCGATCGCCTCCACACCCCCATCTGTTGATGTAAAACATGCATGCTATATTGTCGGTCAAGATCCAAATAGATTTGTTCCTTATGACTGGGAGAAAGTGGAGGCAGGCATATTTAGAAGATTTATGTGCAGACGCATCTCTGACAGGGACTATCTGCCTTGTATTGTGTGATTTCCCAGCTGCGCTCCCCAGCCTATCAGGGAAATGTCTGTCATGAGCATGAGCACAGGGGAATTTTGATGGAAGGGGATGCCCATGCATATGTTTCCCATTTTTGCCCACCATTGTAGGGAGACTAATACCTTTGCTGGAGGAGTTAGCATCATGTGGAGGCTGTGCCTGCTGGGTTTGCATATGGAGCTGAGCCAAACCTGAAGGCATCTCATATGGAGTCTGGCATATTGGACCACAAAGGTGATGGCTGCCATGTGACCAAGAAGCTGCAGACATGTTCTTATCTCTACTCTGGGGCAAACAGATAATGTGTGTGATGGTGAGGAATCTGGTGTGTGGAAGTGAGGGTCTGGTCAAAATTGAGTCCAGATGAGCCCTGATCAACTTAATTTGCTGTGTGGGTATCAAGGTGGATTTTTGGAAGTTTATTTGCAGGCCTAGACTATGGAAGAGGGAGATGGTAAAACAAGTGGCCTTTAATGTCTCTTTGTATGATTGGCCTTTGATAAGGCAGTTGTCCAGGTAGGGGAAAAGTATAATTCCGGGTTTTGTGAAGGTGGGACACCACTACTGCGAGAGTCTTGGAGAACACTCTCGGTGCTGTGGAGAGTCCGAATGGTAGCACTCTGTATTGGAAGTGATCATGCCCTATTGTGAATTGCAGAAAGTGTCTGTGTGCTGGGTGAATAGATATATGAAAACAGACATCCTGTAGGTCAAGGGCTGGGAACCAGTCCCCTTATTCCAACATGGGTATTATTGTGCCCAATCTGACCATCTTGAATTTTTGTACACATATAAATTTGTTCAGTTAGCATAGGCTTAGTATAGGTCGCCATCCTCTGCCTTTCTTCTGGGTCAGTAAAACCCTTTTCCCCCATGTTGTGCCGATACAGGTTCCACTGCACCTAGCTGTAGAAGATGAGTCACTGCTGCTTGAAGTAGATGTTTGTGAGAGGGGTCCCTGAAGAGGGACGGGGAAGGGTGAGTGGGCATGAAATGAAAGGGATGGAGTCGCCTGATTGTACTATTTCCAAGACCCAGCGGTCCTGTGTGACCAGTGCCAGACACGGTGGAAAAACTGGAGGCGGTGGCCAAGTGGGCAAATAAGCTGTGGTGCCAAGGGATAGTCGTGTAGACCCCTGACCAAAGCTTCAGAATTGTTGGTTCTTTCCCGATGTGCGGAATGTAGTTAGTTGTGCTTGGTTTTGTCTGCATCTGGGAGATCTGTTGCAGTTCCTCCCTGTGCTTAATGTGCAAAAGCCCTGCCAAGTAGTGTCAGGCTAAGTACTGTTAGGCCTCAAACTTCCGGAAGCTGTAAGAAGCGAGTCCAGTAGAATCCTGCAAGCATAAGCATAATCTATCTAGGAAGCTTTATAGATTAACAAGGAAACTCGGTAAAGGTTGATACAGACATGTGGTTACTATGCTCTGCAACCAGACACCTCTTTAGTTGATTTAAGGTTTTTTGAGTCTAGAAAGTTGACCACAACTAGCCGAAAAAAGGAAAGATGAGTAGTCACAGGTGCACAGTTCATTAGTTCAAAACAACCGCAAATGCCACCCTGTAAAATTTGGCCACCTTGGTTGGTTGACTTGTTCAAAAGCATGGCCAGCAAGTACTGTATAAATAAAATACAGAAGTGCATGTGTGTGTGTGTGTGTGTGTGTGTGTGTTCTTGACCTAAAAGAGATCGCTCTTTGTCAGGCTCACATACACACCCTGAACCAAAGGGGCTTGCGCTTCACTGACTATCTGTGCCTGGCCAGTGCAGGGAATGGTCAACTGAAAGGTAATGTATCTTTGGATGAAAACAGGGTGAGGTATTAGATAAAACGGTCTGGTAATGCTCGAGCTGGTTCATCTTAAGTCTGTATTAATACTATAGGTTAAGTTTATCAATAAATTGTTTAAGTTGTTTAAAAGTAGTAGGAGTTAATTATAAATCATTACATAGCAATAGTATATGTATTGGTGCCTTGCTAGAAACGGGCACGGTGTGGCCAAGGGCAACAGATTATAAATCATAGTAACTTTGCAAGTCACTGTGCCTGTCTTCAGTATAAGTTACAATAAAGTTAGTATAAAAGTTAGTAAAAGTTTATTAATTATATATAAGAGAACCTGGAATTGATGGAATGCTACTACAACAGTAGACCTAATGAGAGGGGATATATGAAACGTATGAGGGGACTATGGATGGACAAAAGACCTACATCCACACTTACTGAGAAACAGCTAGTTACCCAACGCCTTCAACATAGTAAGAGGAAGCTGCTCTCACAGCTTGAGATAGACCAACTCCACATACATCCCAGACTCAAGAAGACCTGGAAGAACAAGTGACGTGCAGCTGTCATAAACAGATAGCTAAGGTTAATGTTTCTTTTTGCCTGTAAAGTTAACAAAGGGAACCAACACCTGACAAGAGGACCAATCAGGAAACCGGATTTTCAAAGTGAGGAGGGAACTGCTGGTTTTGTTTTTGGTCTGTTCTCTTGTTTTCTTCTCGGCTGTGAGGGAACAGCTTTTCTTTTTCTGTCTTCAAACTTCTAACTTCAGTTTCCCAGTTGTAAGTACAAGGGTAGCAAAGCAATAGGCCCTTATATGTTTTGTTTGTATTTACATGTGTGTACTTTGCTGGACTGGTTTAAATGGATATCTTTTTAATCAGACTGTTTATTCCTATTTTCTTATAAGCAATAGCCCTGTATGATTTCTTGATGCAGAGTTTATATTCTATGTATTTTCTTTCTTTTATATAAAGTTTCTTTTTAAGACTTGGTTGAGTTTCTCTCTGGGTAGATTAAGGTACAAGAGAGGGGATTCTCTTTGTGTTAGATCTACAGAGGGTGGCTCGGCAGCACTAGAGAGTGGTTGAGGGGAAAGAGATAGGATTATCTCTGTTTCTTGTGCTTGAGGTTTGTCTTTGTGGATAAGGAGACGTGCTTCTTGGTATTGTGATGTAAAAGATTACATCCGAACCTTTCAAGTTAGCCCAGGGAGGAACGTCTGGGTGGGAGGGGGAAGGGAAGGAGGGTTCCCTTGCCAGTAGACTCAGAGCTGCTGGTCTTGGGGTCCCCAGGAAAGTTTGGGGGACCCGGTGAGTTATCAGGAACTCTGAATCCTGATTGGTGGCAGTGATATCAGATCCAAGCTGGTAATAAGCTTGGGGGAAGTTTCATGCTAAGCACCCAATTTGGACGCTAAGGTCCAGATTTGAGACAGAGCTTACCACAGCAGCCCACACCTGAAGCTGAAACTTCACTGCCACCCCCTCCATTGCAGAGCACAGCAGCTGATATGAGGCATAAGATCATGGAGAAACTAGCTACAGTCAATCCTCGAGACCGATTACCAAGCTCAGTGGAGAAGTACCATCAAATAGTATGTTAGAAGATGCCAATAGAGCCCTCATGACAATCCCTACTACCACCATAGCTCAACCAATGAACTGGTATACGCTACAGCCTCTGTAATCCTGGAGATGCTTGGCTACACGATCAAGAAGAACAACAAGTATGTACCCACCCTGGAAAATGAGGTTGAAGGATAAGATCAAGGTGACTCGAGAGAAGTTAGTCTGCTGGTGGAACTACAGAGGGTGTAGAGATTAAGGATAAGACTCGGCTACGAAAAGTGTGGCGGATGGTAGTGAAGAAGGAGTAGTCAAGACTGATGGGGTGGAACTACCAGCGGGCCACATAGCAGCATACAGACCAGCTACAAGTACCTTGGCGTCCACAGTCACATGGAAACCACGATGAGGAGGCAAGGAAGACAGCAATATCCAAGTATCACCAAAGGATAAGACAGGTCCTGAAGAGCCAGCTCAGTGGGAAGAACAAATCCACGCCATCAACAGATACGCCCTGCCGGTCATCAATACCTGCGGGTATAGTGAGCTGGCCAAAGAGGACATGGAGGCTGCCGATGTGAAGACCCGGAAGCTCCTCACAATGCACGGAGGTTTCACCCAAGTCAACACCAGAGACTGATACAGCTGGAAAGAAGGCAGGCGGGCTTGGTGAGTGTCAAAGCCACTGTCCTGGATGAAACCCGGAACATCCAGGAGTACATCAGTAAGATGCCCCCAAAGATGAGCTGCTGAGAGAATGCCTGAGGCAGCAGCAGACATGGAGGAAGATCAACAGAAGAAGTGCCATGGCAAGACAAGACCCTGCATGGATGTACCATCGACAGATAGCTGAGGTGGCTGACATTGGAAATCCTACCAGTGGCTGGAAAGGGCTGAACTAAGACAGCACTGAGACACTGATCATAGCAGCACAGAACAGGCACTGAGCACCAGATCCATTGAAGCAGGGTCTACTACACTAGAGAGGACCCAAGGTGCAGTCTGTGCAGAGAGGCCTCAGAGAATAGGCAACACATAGTGGCAGGATGTAAGATGCAGGCAGGAACAGCATACACTGAACGGCACAACCAAGTTGCTGGCATTGTGTACAGGAACATCTGCACAGCGTATGGGCTAGACCCTCCCAAGACCAGATGGGAGATTCCACAGAAGGTTGTGGAGAATAGCAGGGCTAAGATTCTGTGGGACTTCCAGATCCAACGGAGCAGTACTGGCCAATCAACAGACATCGTGGTAATAGACAAGGAGCAGAAGACAGCGGTGGTGATAGATATAGCAGTGCCAAGTGACAGCAACATCAGGAAGAAGGAATATGAGAAGCTGGAGAAGTATCAGGGCCTGAAAGAGGAACTCGAGAGGATGTGGAAAGTGAAGGCCAAAGTGTCCAGTGGTGCTAGGAGCACTCGGGGCTGTGACTCCTAAGCTGATGAGTGGCTCCAACAGATCCCAGGAACAACATCAGAGTCTCTCTGCCTCCCAGGAGAGTGCAGTGCTAGGAACAGCTAAGATACTGCGCAGAACCCTCAAACTCCCAGGCCTCTGGTAGAGGACCGGAGGTTGAGGAAGACACATACCACCCATAGGGGTGAGAGGGGAATTTTTATATATATATATATAGTGTTAAGATTGGTAAAATATAGTTAATCAATGTATTAGTATCACACAGAGGATTATATGCTACTGGAGGTGAATATAAAACCTGTAAGGTTGTTAGCTAATCAAAAATAGCGGCATTGCATGTTCTAGTAACTGTTTCCAGTGTTAACTGTCTGTCATATATGAACTTATAGGAATAAGAAGTTAATGCATAATATTACTTGTTCTTGTGCCTGTCTCCAGTATAATTTGTCATTTATATTAATCCTCACTCAGTGCTGGTCTTTAATTCTGTTCTTATTCTGTCTGTGTTGCATTTATAGTCATAAGTCATTAAAAGCCTTTCTTGAGGAATAATTAGTTGTTAGTTTCTCTTTTGCGGACACTACTCAACCTCATTACATCTGTGTTGGGTGGTGGGAAGTAGCGAACACCCAGAGCCCCACTAAGGCCCTAATAGGAGCCCCCTTAGGGCTCTGATGTGTGCCTCCTCCTTCCATTAATCTCCACACTCCCATTATCATATGGTCTTGACTAGGGCTGATGATAAGGTTGATACCATTGCCTCCTGGGGAAGGAAGGGTATATCCCCAGTGTGTACAGATCGGCTCTAGAGTCTTTCATGGTGTGAAGGGCTTCGCTGGTTTTTTGGAAAAAAGTTTATCCTTCTCAAAGGGAAAGTCCTCTACTTGGTTTGCAGATCTTTAGGGATGCCAGATGAAGACCTGGTGGCAGTAGTATGGGCTGCTGTGTCAGCGATGTCCAGGGATGCTTGTAGTGCCATCATAGATACCAGTTGACTTCGAGGACTGATTTAAAAATCTGATCTTCTGTCCTCTGGGATATGGGAGGTAAATTCAAATAACTTGTTGTAATTGTCAAAGTCATAGCTTGCAAGGAAAGCAGAGTAATTTGCAATTCTGAATTGCAGAGTGGAGGAGGTATAAACCTTATGGCCCAGGCTATCAAGTTGTTTGAGGTCCTTATCTAGTGGTATGGTATTGTGGTTGCTTTGTTCTGTGGGTCATTGCCTGAACCACAAGAGAGTTGGGCTGTGGGTGGGAAAAGAAGTCATCTATGTCCTTAGCTGGTACATAATATTTACATTCAGCCCTTTTACATGTTGATGGGATGGAGGGAGGGGTCTGAAATATAGTGTCAGTGGTTTCCAGGAGGCCATCATTTATGAATAGTGCGATCTTTGATGGCACAGAGGGTTGGAGGATTTTCAGGAGTCTGTGTTGTCTCCTGCACTTCCTCTAATGGAATGTTCTGGCTGATTGCCACCCTCTTAAAAAGTTCCTGGAATTGCTTAAAATCATCCACGTTCTGTGGTGGTGGAGGCATGAGAGTTTCATCTGCAGCTGACAGAATTATGATCGGATGATTCAGGGAAAAGTTCATAGCCTATTTCTTCGAGAGGGGTCTCAGGAGCTCTGGATGTAGATGGAGCTGGAGATAGAGGCACAGATGGGGTCTGGTGGTGGGTCTGCAAGAATGACTGGCATCATAGGCAGACCATGGGTATCACTGTGGCCACTGCATAGGGTATGATGTGTGGAGCCCTGCCCATGGGGGGACAAAACAGAGACATTGAGGCTGGTTCTTGTGGAGTACAGTGCCTTGAAATAGGTGCGGCTCTGGTGCTGGAGGAGAGTCAGGAGGGGAAAATTCTGCCTGCTGTGTTATGTCATTCTCACTGTCAGTGAGTGTGGCCAGGTCAGGTGGTGAGAGTGGCTGATCAACGAGTGCGCACTCGGTGCTGAGGAGAGGAGAGTCAGGCTCTGGGGCCATGGAAATGTCAGCATGGTTTAAGAATTGTTGCTGCTCCATGGGCTGAGGGGGTCGGGGTGTGAGCTGATGTCTGCAGCGATTTCTGTTTAGCCTTGGAGGGTGCTGGAGGACTCATATAGGTGCCCTCCGGTGGTGGTGTGTCTGCAGTGGGGGTTATTGTCAGTCTTGGTGCTGATGGTCTTGTCAGTACCAGGGTGGACTGCGCAGTTGGTACTGAGTCTGTCGGCGGTGCTGCTAGCTTCAGTGCTGACCCCCTACAGGGGGCAGCTTTCCTCATGTCCTTGTTTCTGCGCCCCATGTGTGCCGTGCCTGAGATGCTGAGGCAGTTGTCTATGCCGGTCTTTGGTGCTGTCAGCACAGAGGGAAATGACTTCACTGGAGACCTTTTTTGTTTGTTTAAGTCCCTGCATGGAGAGTTTGAGGTTTCCTGCCTCTTCACATGAGAGGGTGAAGCCACGCTCCTGGTCGGTTCTGACCTGGTAGGGGAGTGTGAGGGTGAGGGTTTACTTGCACTCGTCTCCACTGGTGGCTGCAGGGATTTCTCCATTAGGAGCATTTTCAGCTGCAGGTCTCTGTTACGGGCAGCCCTGGCTTTCAGGCTATTACAGGGGCGTGTGTCTCGCTTACTCGCTTCCCACACAATGAGCGTCCATCAGACCACGCCACAGACTCATTGCAGGAGCCACATTTTTTTTAATCTAGGGGACTCCAGCATCATGAAGCTATGACTGCCTGGGGAGCAAGTCTCTGCGGGAGATGAACTTGAGAGAGAAAAAGGTTGTTTTTTTTTTTTTTTAAAACTAACAAACAATGAATAATTATTCTAAAGGAAGGGAAAGAACTCGGATATTTCTAGCTAACTATTTTACTTGTTTCCTTCAGTGATCACGGCAAGAGGTTCAGCTCTGCCCCAAGTCCCATCTTCAGTCGAGGATGGTTGAGAAGGAACTGAGGGGGTGTGGGACACGCGCACACAGACAGACTCTAACGCCGCCACATGACAACAGCTGGGCGTGTGCATCCTGACTGGGCACTGCTACCGAAGATCAACAGTGCCAGGGCACACCGTCACCTGGAGTGGAGCATCCATGGGGACAGCAGTCGAAGAAGAATTTATCTTTATAACTGTAGGCCTTTACAAACTTGCCTGCACCTCTGAAGAATATTAAGATAGCTACAAGTATGTGTAGCAAGGATACTTGAAAACCTAACACTTCCTGTATGTGTTTTGGTTAGTTATGTTATATAATGTTCAAGCTAATCAAAAGAAATTGCAGGAGGCTTCTGCTTCCTGTCACTTCAAAGATAAGCCAAATGTCAGGAAGATAACCTCCTCTTAGCCATAAAACCATGTTTATTACCCCTAAGAGTGTTTATACAAAATCCAGAATGCATTCTTTGTCATTCCTGTTTTGCTTGAATTTTTACAACAAGTCATTATGCTATGTTTTGAAGAGTGGGTGTGTGATAGGTGCTTTATATAGAATATTTAAGAGTTTTAACTGCAAATTGTATATTGTAACTGCTAAATACCATTTAGCATAAAAGGTAACTAAACCACAATGTCTTATCAAGACCAGGACGCTTCCCTTTGTAAAAAATATTTGTTGCTACAAATGTAATCCTTGTCTCAAGAAAACAAACCATGTAAAACATTTCTGTCTTAAGAAAAGACTTGATTGTGGTATTTAAAAAAAAAAATGTAAGGATGCTTTGCCAGAGCAATAAATCTAGCTTATAAAGTGGGCTTTTCCATGCTCTCAAGAAATATCTGTAAGTAAGCCCACACAAAAATTCCAAAAATTTGCTTGTTGAAATGAATTTTTTATGATGACTCTAAAAAGTCATTCAGAAAAGCCTCAGAAAAACATTGTTAGAAATTTTTTAAACCTTTTGTCTATTCCTTAAATGTTGAAATGGCAAAAACCTTTAAGAAATGCTGTAAGAAGCCATTTGAGTATAGAATATTTATATTAATGGGGAATTGATTAATTAGCAATCTGGCAAATTCAAGCAATTCCCTCACCCAAATCAGGAAGACACAAATAATAATCTTTCCAAAACTTGTTATCAAGAATCAACAACTTCTTTAATAACTATTCAGACAAAGTGCTCTTTTAAGAATTATTGAATTTTAAAAAGGCTATTCTGAGACCTAAAAACTTTATATAAAAACAGGAGTATTTGGACTTCTTGAAAACAGTTTCATTACCTGTTGAATGCTAATAAAACTGAAAGAATACCTCAGAAAATGGGCTGAATACAAGAAATTAAAATTCTAAATTTAAAGATGTTCTGAGAATTTTCTGCCACAAATATGACAAAGGAAATACCACTGTCAAGGAAGAATTACAACACTAATGCATATATATATTAACAAACTAAATGTGCATAAGACTAAGAGGCTCCTAACAACAACCCATAATGGTACTGAGCCAGTGGAAGGATGACAGCAACTAATTTTAAACCTAAACAAGCCTGAAAACAGGTTTATTTTCCTATAACTTCATGAAAATAGAAAGGAGAAGAGTATACAAACTGAAGTGAACACTATCTTACACACCCTCTGCTACCCTGCTTAAACGCATCAACACTCATCAATTTATCCTGACCATCCCTACAAACAAGTTGCCATAGACAGCTAAAGGAATCTAATATCTGGGAAACCTCAAGACAACCAATCGAAGGACAGCCTCTTGAAGACTTCAACAAGCATTGATGAAAAGACATTAACTAAAGACACTACCAAGGGATTAGATTTTTTTTTTTTAAATTGTTCTGATGATTTTAGTGGTACAGTATATGGACATGTTGTTTATAACTAAAAATATCAACAGTTTCTCCTGTTTAATCACCAAACCAATACACCATATATTCTTGGATAGGAGACAAGAACTAACCAGAGAAAACAGTGAGATTCAACTGGATTTAAGATTCTTACCATTTATTAATGTGCCTGTCTCAAGACAGCGCCTTAAATGGATTCTTCTAAGTGATGGATTAAATATTTTCTATGATTTCATGGGATTTAGTAAAATTATTTACCTTGCTCTCTACAAATTGGAGAGAGCAACCTAATAATAACCAATAGGATCTAGCTGTCCTTAAACCTCTTTTGCTCATTTATAAACAGTCTGTTTTCTTTTGCTACACTAAGATTGAACTCTCTCTCTCTATCAATAATTTTGGGAAATTAAGACCTTGGTCTCAATTTACAAAGAGAAATGTCCTCCCCCAAAGGTGTGTCTACTCTTAAAGGTGTAGTCTCTGGTAATAGCTTCCCACAGACAGGGCTGGCTCCAGGCACCAGCCGAGAAAGCTCATTCTTGCAGCGGCAGATTCTACAAGGCGGCATTCCATCCAATCCTAGGGTGGCACAACAAGGGTTTTTTTGGTTCCCCAATCCAGCCGCCCTGTATGGGGTGGAGGAGGGGAGCACCCTGCAGCAAACTCAGTAGGGCAGCCCGCGTCCTTCCCTCCCAGCTGATCGGACCAGCGCAGACAGGGCTGGCTTTTGGAAGTGCAGGGCCCAATTAAAAAATTTTTGGTCTGGCCCCAGCAGGGATGACTTAAAAAATTTTTTTTTAAAAAATGCCTTTCATTTCTTAGCAACCGGTTCCCTATAAAAAGTTCTGATTTAAGGGATATGCCACAGTATGTATTTTTTGTTCCAATAGGGTTACCATATGTCCGGATGGCAATTTAAGAACCATAAAGCTGACATGTCTGGAAAAATATGGATGTATGTTAACCCTACCTAAAGTTCTCTTTAAAAAAGATGGGCCTGAACTAGAAATAAGCTCTGTTTCACATGTGGGGGTGTGCTAGGTTGACCACATGTCCCGATTTTAATAGAGACAGTCCCATTTTTGGGTCTTTTTCTTATATAGAATCCTATTACTCTCCATTCCATGCCAATTTTTCACACTTGCTGTCTGGTCACCATAGGGTGTGCACATGTCTGGGTGCCAGCTGCTCCCTGCCCCCCTCATTGAAGCAGGTGTGCAGAGTTATTGCCTTGGGAACTGCAGGGCACCAGTGGACATGGGGCTGGCTGGAGGCAGGGCAGGGGCTGAGTGGAGGTAGGGTCTGGATGCAGGCAGGGCAAGGGGGGCGACTGGCTGGAGATAGGGGTGTATGCGGTGGGCTGCCTGCCTTCAGGCAGGGCCACAGAGGGGTGCGGCATGGATTGGCAGTGCTGGAGACAGAGGAGTGCGAGACTGGCTGGCTTCAGGCAGGGGGGTGCAGCAGGGGTTGGCTGAAGACAGGGCAGGGGGTGCGGCAGGGGTGGTGCAGGCAGGGTAAGGGGTGCGGCAGAGGCTGGCTGAGACGGGCTGGTGTGGGCAGGGCAGAGGTGTGGGGCTGGGTGTGGACAGGGGGTGCAAGGCTGGCTGCAGGCAGGGGCTGGTTCAGGCAGGGCAGGGGGTGTGGGGCTGGTGCAGGCAGGGGGTACAGGTGCAGGGGGTACAGCCCACCCTGTACGGTGAGTGCCCCTCCTCCGCCCTCCCCCACTAGGGTAGCAGCAGCAGCAGCAGCCCGGAGCTATTTAAAGGCCCCAGGGCTCCCCTGCTTCCACCGCCTGGGCCTGTAAATAGCAGAGGGAGCCCTGGGGAAGCAGTGGGACTCCGGCGGCCATATAAAGGATCAGCGGCAGAGGCAGCTGGAGCCCCGGCCCTTTAAATAGTCCTCTGAGCCCCCCACTACCACAGGGATCTGGGGGCTATTTAAACGGCCCAGGGCTCCCCTGCTTCTACCGCCCCGGCCCTTTAAATAGCTGTGAGAGCCCTGGGGAAGCGGTGGGCTTCAGCGGCTATTTAAAGGGCTGGGGTGGTAGAAGCAATAGGAGTCCTGGACTTTTTAAGTAGCCCCCAGAGCCCTGCAGCCCTACCCCAGGGCTCAAGTAGTGGGGCTCTGGTGGCAATTTAAAGGGCCCGGCCCTTTAAATTGCCCCCTGGGGAAGCTGGGCCACTCCGATACAGCATGTACCGGGGCTTGGGCACTGGGCCCTCTTAGGGGTGGGGCCCAATTCAGGGGAATTGGTTGAATTGGCCTAAAGCCGGCCCAACCTCCCGGCAGGTGGCACAACTGTCAGGGCCGCGAGGTGAGCGCCCTGCTGAAGCCCTGGCCACCTCCCTCCTCTCTCTTCCTCCCCGCTCCCTCCCTCTCCCCCCTATTAGACCAGGTATGCACTCTGCAGCACAGGGAGTCCCCCTGCATCTGGCCGCCCTGTAGGGTTTTTTGTTTTGTTTTTTTTCCCCTGCTTTGCCGTCTGCGCCATTCCCCCCCCCCCACCGCTTTGCCGCTCCAGCCGTGCATTTTTTTTGTTTTTTGTTGCCCCTCCCCCCCTTCCCGCTCTGGCTGTGCCGCAGGTGTTTTGTTTTTTTTTCCTCCTGCTTTGCTTCTTCCCCTCCTTCCTCTTTTTTTCTTTTGCTTGGGGCGGCAAAAAAGCCAGAGCCAGCCCTGCCCACAGAGAGAGAGAGAGAGACAAGAGATTGTAACAGGTTTATCATTTGTGTTTTGTTGTTTGTATTGGTTTGTTTAATGTTTTCTTTAATAATAAAATAGCCCTGGTTTTTAACTGTGATTATTTTGCTTGGTTTTAATCATGATGTCCCTTAAGGTATGTAAAAGAACTTCTGTGACTAAAACAGTGGGAGTCACACATTTCTCAATTGTCAGTAAGATAAATAAATAATGTCTTACCACTTGTTTTTCTAGACTAGTAATTTTGGGGGTAAAATTACTTTGGCGTCCAGCACAATTTAAAATTACCACATTCTATCCCACAATACTGCTTACATGTCATCAACTTCTGGGCAAATTTTGTAAATATATTTTGAAAAAATATTTGTAACAACTCAAATACTGCATTTAATTAAGAACCTTAAGGCCCAAACTAAAAAGCAACTGCTAACTTATGCAAAACAGTCTATTTAGAGACAAATTGCCCTGTATTTTTATATTTTGTGTTTTCTGCCATTTTTTACTTGAGACATATTTGCAGGAAAACAAGATAGCTGTTTGTTAAAAATTTGTCTGCTCCTGCTGTGCTTTCCTATCTGAAATATTAATCCTCTATTTGTGACATAATTTTTGCAGCAATCAATGGTGATGTCATCACAACGGGAGAAGATTACATGGAATGCTAAAAAACAGCAGCAGCAGGTGAATTCTTAAACCACTAAGCCTATATTCCTTCAAACCTCCTTTATAAACAAGGGAAAGAGAAATGTATCTACTTTAATTATTTCTACGAGTATACCTACAGCCTATCACAATAGAATATGGACATGCCTCACAATACATTAAAAAGCACATGAAATATCAAGAAATACAGAAAATAAATAGAATGTGTTATATGTCAATTTTTCCCTAAATAAAAGACAAATTCTGTGCTGGACTGTACCCTGTGCAATCCCATTAACTGCAATGGAATTGCACAAGGTATACATTAGTACAGAATCTGATGCAGAATATTTTTCAATGTTTTCCATTAGGCATCCCAAACTGAGTAGTGACCTTCCAGTTCTGGTGTAAAACATGTTCTTACTTGTCACATAATAGATGTGTGCACTTTCAAGACTGAGTCAAAATATTACCAATCTAGGGTCCTACATGTTCTCCAGGAGTGTGGAATGTAAGCAAATCTCAATATTGTAAAGTTGAAACATTAACAATTTTTTCTTCTGTACAGTGGATGTTTGTTCTGCATGTCACGTTTGGTTTGGTTTTTCTTTCTATTTGATGATGATGTGGGAAGGGTAGGTTGTAGAAGAACATTTCACATTTTGATCTGAATGCTCTGAAATTTATTCTCATCCAGATCTCTTCTGGGAGTGAGTTCCAGATTCATAAGCCAAAAAGCTGTTGCTCATATGCATGAGTCTCACTCCTGACGTTGCCAGCTTGATGGACCAGTAGAACGTAGTTGCCATAAAAAAAATTGTTCAGGCAGGATGAAAATGTCCCCAGGTAACTTCAGTTAATGCCTGGGAGGACTCTGACCTAATACTGAAGAGAGCCAGTGAAGAGAGGAAAACACAGAGGTGATGTGTTGTTGATGAGCAGATTGCTGTATTCTGAATCAAAAGGAACTTTCTTAAAGCTCTCAGAGGGGTAGCTATGTTAGTCTGGATCTGTAAAAGCAGCAAAGAGTCCTGTGGCACCTTATAGACTAACAGATGTATTGGAGCATGAGGTTTCGTGGGCGAATACCCACTTCGTCGGATACTTTCATTACAGTAATACACTATAGCTAGGAATCAGCCATGGCAGTCACAAATGCAAGGATCACTATGTGTAAAGGCTGATTCCCTGCTCTGGCTCTTAGAGTGCAGAAGGTAGGGGCCTGCAAGGATTCTAAAAATTAATACTGGCCATTCCAGGGTGGTGTTAAACTCCCAAGGTCACAGTTTCTCTCTGACCTTGGAGGGGTAGATGCTGCCACCGTCCAAGTGCAAAAACCCCTGTAACTCAGGAAGGCTGGGGAATTCCTCCCTGTAGGGTATCCTCAAGCCCTTTCTCCCTCCCTCCGGCGAAAAGCTGAGAAAGAAAACAAAGGAAATTAGTTGTTGCCCCAAGCTAATTAGACAACATATGCACAAACCAACTAGGACATCAAAAATCCAATCCTGTTCTTAAAAAATAGTAAATTTTGCTAGATAGAAAAAACCCACTTACAAAATTTAAATATCAGTAATAACCTTTTTGAGGTTAACAAAAGCATTTGTTAAGCAAACCTTTTTGAGGTTAAGCAAAACAGAAAGCATTTGGGGTTAGCACAGGGGAGTCCACAAGCCAATAAGAAATAACCCTAATCACGTCTTTTCAGACATTGCCTGATTTACTTACACATCTGGGGATTCCAAATACGTAGTTCTAGGTATGATCATATACCTGGCTTAAAGCTTCTCATAGCATAACTCCAGCCTTGTCCTGCTCTTTCCCAGAGAACCACAACAGATAGACAAAGGGAAATTTTTTCCCAATTTTAAAATGTTCTAGCCCTCCTATTGGCTCTTTTAGTCAGGTGCTCACTCCTTTCCTTTTACCTGTGGGCTTGTTAACCCTTTACAGGTAAAGCAAGTAATGAACAGCTCCTGACGGGTTTTATAGCTAGCTGGCTGGCTGAGTGTCTATAAAAGGGAGCTCCCCCCCACCCCTTCATTTATCACACCATGGTTAAAGCAGAATTTGACAGAAGTGAGGGCAGTATTCTTGCCAGCTGTAGATGGAAAAAGGTGTTTTTTGCAGCCATAACTATTATGGTATCCAGAAGTAGTGTAGAGTCCAAGTGAACATGAAGGTTGCGAACTGTGGAGGAAAAATTAGGGAATTGTTATAAAAAACAGAAGACTCAGCTTCTGTTATAAATACAGATATACATTAGACAATGCTTTATAAAGAAGACCCCAGAATATCAATACTAAATTAATTGACACATTTAAAAACATCTTCATAATTCTTGTAATAACTCATTGAGTTGTTGGTTTTATTCTACTCTGCAGGTCAAGGCAAAATGTAGTAGTTCTTTTCTATGCTGTTTTTCTTTGCCTTCTACTGGATTAGTATCAGAGGGGTAGCGGTGTTAGTGTGGATCTGCATGCATCCAACGAAGTGGGTATTCACTCATGAAAGCTCATGCTCCAATATGTCTGTTAGTCTATAAGGCGCCACAGGACTCTTTGCTGCTTTTACTGGATTAGTGTACACACGGTTGTTCAATTAATCGTAAATGAAGTTCTTAAATTGACTCTTAAAATCGTAAAGGAAAATTAAAATTGATATGCTGCTACCAAGTAGCCGCTATTGATGTTACACTAGCCTGGTACTTAGATTCACAGAATCCAAGGCCAGAAGGAACCACTGTGATCATCTAGTCTGTTCTCCTGTCTAACACAGCTCATAGAACTTCACTAAAATAATTCCTAGGGCAGATCTTTTAGAAAAACATCTAATCTTGATTTAAAAAGTGGTAGTGCTGGAAAATGCACCATAACTCTAGGTAAATTGTTCCAGCGTTTAATTACTCTCACCATTAAAAATGTATACTTTATTTCCAGATTGAATTTGTCTAGCTTCAGCTTCCAGCCACTGGTTTGTGATTTATCTTTCTCTGCTTGATTGAAGAGCCCATTATTAAATATTTGTTCTCCATGTAGGTATTTATGGACTGTTATCAAGTCAACCCTAATGTTCTCTTTGTTAAGATAAATAGACTCAGAGTTCAATCACTAAGATTTTGTTTCCCCTTCACAATAAATTAGTGTTCCTTAAAGTTGAACAGTAGAGATAAAATGAGGAAAAATTATAAAACCAGTTTATTCTCTAATTTACATTTAAAGTGCCAAGTATGTACTAGGAAAGAAGCACAGGGGCTTAGAATAAGTCATCTGTGGTCAAGTCCCCCGGGTCTGTTCTCAGGTCTGTAATTGACTCCTTGTATGAATTTGGGCAAGTCACTTAAGATGGGAATTTCAGAAAAGCATAAGGAAATTAGGCATCTATATCCCATTGAAACAAAGTGGGATTTGAGAACCTAGCAGCCTTAGGCTCCTTTGAAAATCCAAGTTCCTCTATCTGTTTCCCCATCAGTGAAATGGCAGTTTGATTAGAACTGAATAAAAGTGGAGGAATGAACAGCAGTGCCTTAACCACTGGGCTGTTCAGTATCCTGGAGCAGGATGGTCTCAATGTATCTTGTTGAACCTGTATCACTTTGTATAAAACACTTGAATGGTCATCGGGCCACAGAGACTGAAAATTCCTCTATAGCTCCCTGATCATGGTATCCTGTTGTGAGATTAAAGACCCAAATCCTAATCCTGGCTGCACTTCAGGCAGAGGAGAGTTTAATCCAGACCACTGGGCTAAAAATTATAAGTGGGCTCCTTCAATCCACTAATGCCTCCTCTTCTGACCATTTTGTGAATCTAGCCCCTTAAAAATGCCCAGAAACAAAACACGTAATACAACAAAAAATGGACTTTTTCAGTTTGTCAAAAATGTTCAGAGGTTTTGGATTAGGTTTGACCAGCATCAATTTTTTTTTATATTTTTCAGAACTGCCACTGAACCAAAAAAACCAATTATTTGTTCAGTTCTAATTATGAGCATAAATTTATTAACATTTGAGACTTTCGGGTAGCAGGCTGATAAGTGCCTGAGAAAAACCTAGGAAGAAAGAATTGAACTATATATCAGGTGCAATACAACCAAAAGACAAAACAGACATGGGCACCATATTCATGCCCACAACTACAAGGGGTTTAGTTTACCCCCCAAGCCTGCAGAGCAGTTGTCCTGGTAGAAGCATTCACCCCCCTGGAGGAAGAAATCTTATACACACATTTGGGCTTCAGGCTGAAAAATCACTATGTAAATATTCTGGCTTGGGCTGTAGCTTGAGCTTGGGAGGGTGGAGGGTCCAACAGCCAGGGCCATCCTTAGGCGTATGCACCATACGTGGCTGTGTAGGACACCTGAGAATTTGGGGCACCCCTGGTCTTAGTGTCCACCCTCCTGCCTCTTCCTCTATCCCTGTTCTGACCCTTCCTGCAGGCTCCCATAGCTGGCTGCTGCAGCCTGGTGAGTCTTCCTCTGGAGGGGATCTAGTACTTAAAAGTGAAAAAGCCTTCCAGCCTGCCAGACCTATTAGCACAACACTGAAACTGTTACAGAGCCATTCAAGTGGTAATGAACCCATTTAACAGGCATTTGTCAACCTCCAGGTATATACTGTCAGTTTCTGAATTTACTGATCAAACCAGTTGTGCATTACTGTAATATTTACTCAGAGCATGCAATGTTACCAGATGTGCCCATTACTTTGGGGTATGCTCATTTATTCAGGTTACTTTTCTGGGGAAGGGGATTCTGTAATTCTATCAGTGTACAGCTTGTGTCACTTGTGTTTTCATATGGAGCTCCCTTCTGCAAGTCCCCTCCCAGTGGAGCTATCCTGCAGGACTAGGTTCCCTAGGGCTGGGTTTCTCCAGCCCCAAAACCAGATGAACACCCCCCTCCCCCGTCTTCACATACACACACATATATTAACAGAGCAAGTCTGAGAGGACTGGGTCAATCAGCACAATCAAGTTGACCCCTTATATACCTCTGGACTCACTGGGCTGGATGAAGCAGCACTTTCAAGCTGACTCTCGTTATATGCCCCTGGGCTCCACGGACTGGGTCAAGCAGCACTTTCAAGCTGTTACCCTTAGGTGTCCCAGATTCAGCACGTCCCTATCCCCACTCTCACAACACAATTGTACTGGCAGTAACCTACTTGATGAGCATACTGCACAGTATTTTGGGCGCTGCAGGGATCTTTAGCTTAGGTAAAAGAAGCGTTGCTGTAGAGTGAATGGCGGAAGCTAAAAACACAAAAGAGTAAAGTTCAGCAAGAGAGAGAGAAGCAACCAACTTAACTATAAGTTATTTATTGAATAATAGTGATAACTACACAACAAGAGCTAAACCAAAATAACATACATTATTAAAGGTTAATACCTAAGGTAGAAAGGAAAATGAAGAGAGATAGAGAGAGAAAAGGGGGTCTCACCACTCCCTGAAGCTTGAACTGCTCGGGATTCCCAGATGATAGTGGTAGCTGAGGCCACGTCTAGACTACCCGCCGTATCGGTGGGTTAAAATCGATTGCTCGGGGATCAATATATCGCGTCTCATCTAGACACGATATATTGATCCCTGAGTGCGCTTATATTGATTCCGGAACTCCACCAACCCCAACGGAGTTCCGGAATCGACATGGCGAGCCGCGGACATCGATCCCGCGTGGTGAGGACGGGTGAGTAAATTGATTTTAGATATTCGACTTCAGCTACGTTATTCACGTAGCTGAAGTTGCATATCTAAAATCGATTTTGCCCCGTAGTGTAGACCAGCCCTGAGGGTCCTAATGGCAGGAGACAGGCACAGTCCCCAGCACTATCAGTCAGGAGAATATGGAGTCCCAGTGGAACTGATGCATAGTTCGGATCTAAGCATCAGAACACTGACTGGAGGGTGAGTGGGGATTTTTGGAGAGAAATTACAATGGTTGAAGGGAGAACACTAGATTTGTTTATAGGTCAGCTGATGATTCAAGGGTTTTCTTTAGGCTAGACAATAGGAGCTGATCACTCTTGGCTATGGGTGATGTTTTCTCCCAGGGAGCTCATAATGCAACTAGGTTGCCTCACTATTTGAATATCAATTAAGGATTCATTACTAGAATTAGTTTGATAATTGCTGAGCTGGGTGTGTGCAGACATAGGTTCATTAGCATCTGGAGCAGAGATTCCCATGATTCAGTGCTTCCCTGCTTTTTCTGGTCCCAGAATTCAGTGTGGTTCTCTGTTCTCCATTCTGTATGTAAATTGAGATGTCTTCCTGTCCCATATTTCATGCAGATGAGGCTAGGGGAGTTGTCTCTGCTCTTCATTCTGTATGCTAATAGAGATGTCTTAATCTTGTCACCCTTGTAAGGAGGGGTCTAGGCATGTCTCCCAACGCCCTTCACTGCTCTCTGCAATTTTTTCCTCTGATGGGTTTCAGTTTAAGAGGAGGCTTGGGGATGGTGTCTTTGGGCTTAGCTACACTCGAAACTCCAAAGCGCTGCCGCAGGAGCGCTCCTGTGGCAGCGCTTTGAAGTGTGAGTGTGGTCGCGGCACCAGTGCTGGGAGAGAGCTCTCCCAGCGCTGCAGGTACTCCACCTCCCCGTGGGGATTAGCTTACAGTGCTGGGAGCTGCACTCCCAGTGCTGGGGCACTGTTTACACTGGCACTTTACAGCACTGTAACTTGCTGCACTCAGGGGGGTGTTTTTTCACACCCCTAGTGAGAAAGTTGTAGCGCTGTAAAGTGCCAGGGTAGCCAAGGCCTTTCATGAGTCAGGCTGGATACTGCACCCTGGTTCCCCAAGAACACAGAGTTATCTGGTATCAGCAAGTCTACAGGACTTAAGTTTAAAATTTGCTTTAAAAATATTTCATTAATGTGTTGCTGAAGATTATAAAATCACATCTCTAAAAAATATTTGCATAGATTTTTAGATGCACAATCTGACTATTCACTTTTAGCCTTAAATGCTTGGATCTTCAGACATAATTTTTTAAATAAATCCTTCAAAAGACCACCCTTACCTAAAATACACATATGAGCCCGGGCTGTCATTGGCCATGGGGCACAAGTTTAATAATACTGCATAGGGCCCCATAAATCCTAAGGATGGCCCAGCCACAGCCCAGGGTCCATCCTGAACCTGAATGTGTACGCAGCGATTTTTAGTCCCACTACCCCAAACCAGCTGCCCTGGGCCAGCCATGGCTGTACTGTAGGTTTTTTATCCCTGTCCAGATGTACCCAAAGGGAGCAGGTTAGGCTGCTGGGGGGAAAGCCTGAGGGTTTGGCTACACTCAAAACTCCAAAGCGCTGCTGCGGGAGCTCTCCCGCGGCAGCGCTTTGAAGTGCGAGTGTGCTCGTAGCGCCAGCGCTGGGAGAGAGCTCTCCCAGCACTGCAGGTACTCCACCTCCCTGTGGCGATTAGCTTGCAACACCATGACCAGATGTGACGACAGGGGCGGCGAGTTATATGGGCCCGTGGTGCCCAAGCTTCAGCAATATTCAGGGCCGGAGGGCCAGGGTCCACCAGTGTTTGGGGACGGGTCTCTTCCCTGACCCCGCCTGCTGCCTCCATGTGCCTCCCTTGCAGCATGCCCTGGCCCCACCTCCTAGCCCCGTGTGCCTCCCCCTTCCCTGCTTGTGCCTTGGGCAGTGGGCGGCTGCCCTGCTGCTGCATGCTGCACTCCCTCATTGGCCAATGCTGGCTACAACAAAGGGAGAGGTGCTGGCAGCAGGCTGAGGTGGCTGCTGCACATGTGAAGGGAGAAGGGGAGGAGGCACACATGTAATGGTAGTCCCCTCACCCCCCCAGCACCCACCAGGAGACAGATGACTCCAACTGGTCTTCCTGGAGTCTGGACCTGGTGAGCTGTGGCTTGGGTGAATGTGGGACTCGAGACACCCTGCCCCCTACCGCCTGCAGTCACCACTCCTGCCCCAGGCTGGACAAGGGGCAGCCCCATCCCCCACCGAACAATGATGAAAAGTGTTTACTGCCTCCTGAAGACTATTGCAAAAGAAGGGGTTAATTTTGTTTTAATTTTAGAAAATATTTGCTTTTGAAGGTTATTGATCCAAGAGTCCTTGGTTGTTTCCATATTCAAAAGAGTATTAATAAAGTTTATATTCTTAGTTAAATACATTTTTCTTATGATAGTGATATTGTGCAATATAGGGAAACTGTTAAATGCTTACTGTGTCCAGTCTATTTTTACATTATTTAAAAAAATATATATCAGCTTATAAGACAAGTGTGTGTGTTGGGGGGCGCGAACTTGGACCCGTCTGGGCACCACCAAAAATTCTACAAATCTGCTGCCCCTGCATGAGGAGGTGCCCAGGAGGTGAGGGTGCATGATAACATGGTCTTCATTGTAACCCAAGGAAGTGGCTTAGCAGGAGTTAAAGCTAGGGGTCTTCCCACACTAGTAGTTTCCTAATGTTTTGAATAGCATGCATAGGCGCCGACTTCCCCACTTTCCTGTGGGTGCTCGACCCCCACTCCACCACTTCCATGAGGGCTCGCCCCTGCCCAATCTCTTCCCACCCCTTCCCCACCCCCATTCCAACCCCTTCCCGAAGTCCCTGCCCTGTCCTCGTCTCTTCCCCACCTCTTCCCCTGAGTACACCACATTCCTTCTTCTCCCCTCCCTCCTGGAGCATGCTAATGCTGCCAAACAGCTGTTTGGTGGTGGCCAGGTGGGAAGCGCTGGGAAACAGGCAGAGGAGCAGGGATACGGCACACCCCCCGGGGGGGGGGGAGCTTGGCTGCTGGTGGGTGCAGAGGACCCACTAATTTTTCTCTGTGGATGCTCCAGTCCTGGAGCACCTATGGAGTTGGCACCTATGATAGCACTCTTACTGTCCATGTCGACTAGCTCAGGCACCTAGGAAAGCCTGGCTGCCTATCCTCAAGGTTAATATTTTATCGGCAATCTGTTAGCTTTTCCATCAGCAGTGGCCAATCCCTAACAGCATCACTCGCTGCAAACAATACTTTTCAGAGGAGAATAATTATTAGGATTTTGTTAAAATATTATTTTTTGAGGCCTTTCTTTTTCATGAAGATGATGCCACTGTTATTGTAGCAGCACCATCACAGTGTTAGTAGGAGTTTCGCTATTTGGGACAGGAAGTCACAAGAAGCTGTAAAACAGTATGGTACTTGTTGACTCACATGCTGAAACCCCGGACAACAGTGCATCAGTGTTAATGGTATAGCCATGGCATGAACAAATGAAATAAAAGAATATACCCCCACATGAATTATAAAGGTTTGAAATATATTCCATTGGTCACAATACAGCATCATTAATATTCTCAAAAGTGTTTACCCAAAGATTGTGTCACCACTGAGACTTTTCTGAAAAATGCCTCACTGTTGCTCAAGAACTGGTGCAGTTCAACTAGTGCTACCTGTGATGGGAGACAGAGTGGTGAATATGTCAGTGGCCAGTTTGAATTAGGGTTCTATCAGAAAGACTGGGAAACAACTGAGAAGGAAAAGTCTTTTATCTTTGAAATCCACCTAACCACTTGTTTCATCTACATTCAAGATGAAGAATATGTACTGAGGAAGCAGTAATAAACCTTGCTTTTTGCAGAGATTTGTTCAACATCTTCATTAATGATCTGGATGATGAGATGAACTGCACTCACCCTCAGCAAGCTCGTGAATGACACTAAGCTGCGGGGAAGGATAAATATGCTGGAAGTTAGGGATAGGGTCAAGCATGACCTAGACAAATTGGAGGATTGGGCCAAAAGAAATCTGATGAGGTTCAACAAGGACAAGTGCATAGTACTGCATTTAGGACAGAAGAATCCCATGCACTGCTACAGGTTGGGGACTGACTGGCTAAGCGGCAGTCCTGCAGAAGAGGACCTCGGGATTACAGTGGATGAGAAGCTGGATATGAGTCAGCAGTGTGCCCTGTTGCCAAGAAGGCTACAGCATATTGGGCTGCATTAGCAGGGGCATTGCCAGCAGATCGAGGGAAGTGATTATTCCCCTCTATTTGGCACTGGTGAGGCCACATATGGAGTATTGTGTCCAGTTTTGGGCCCCCCACTACAGAAAAGATGTGGACAAATTGGAAAGAGTCAAGTGGAGGGCAATAAAAACGATTAGGGGGCTGGAGTACATGATTTATGAAGAGAGGCTGAGGGACTGGACTTATTTAGTCTGCAGAAGAGAAGAGTGAGGGAGGATTTTATAGCAGCCTGCAATTACTTGAAGGGGGATTCCAAAGAGGATGGATGGAACTAGGCTGTTCTCAGTGGTGGCAGGTAACAGAGCAAGGAGCAATGGTCCAAGCAATGGTCTTGAATTACCCTCTCAAATGGGTCCATGTAAAGCAGCCTTTGTCTTTTAGGAAAACCTTGGGAAAAAGACATAAAGAAAAATGGATCAGTGTGACAAGTGCTAATGCAGTATTGGAAATTAAATTTTTTTCTATCATGATGTCAGGTGGAAAACTCCAGAACTGATGGGAAAAGGTATAGTGAAGGAGGGCTAAAATCTAACAGAGAATTTCCAGAATTCATCTTTGCACCACCGCTTGAATTACAACAGGAGACATGGCAACCAGCCCAGAAAATGATCTAGTGATGTCTCTGACAGATGTCATGGAAACCATTCCCTGCAACTATCACACTTCGTTTTGCAAACTAACTGTGCCAAGTCTCAGTAAAATCAGACCATAATTCAGTCAATTTGGAAAATTACCAAAAGGACCAAACTGAATTTAAAGGTACTCAGGAAAAATTATTCCTCAGTGACAAGACTGTTTCATCATTTGAAGCAACAAAATTCTTTGATAGCCCTGATAACTAAAACCAGGTTGGACGGAGCTACACTTTAAATTATAGGAATCTGTGCTTTGGCAGTTCAAATAGGATATTGAAAAAATGTTTGAACAGATGTATAGTGATTCAGTCAGACACTTATATTGGCCAAAAATGAGAAACTTTTCTATGGCCAAAGCTCCGGACATTGTACAAATGACATCAGGACAGACCAACTTTCATATGCCTGCCAATATATTAGTGAATGTTGTACAATCATACAAGCATACAAGACAACTGCCTTCACATTTGCTTTCTCCCTAAAAAATTATATAAGAGCTCCCACTTCACATGTGTGGAGAGAGGAGGCAAAAAGTCAGGTCAGAGGCTTCAGGAGGGATTCTTCATCTGGTAGGATTAGGTGAGTAAGATAACGTTATGTTGGAGGTTCCAGTAGGCTTTGTCACTTGGCTGAGTTGTGTTGGGGGACACAGTCACTTGTTGCAGATGTCTGCTTGATGGAATCCATCTATTTAGGCCAGCCTAAAGTCTAAACCAGTAATATATATACACTTGGTTCTTTAAAAGAGGCCAATTTCACAAAGTTGAAAACAATTATGAGCCAAATCCATTGAGAGATAAAAATTAGGGGAAAACATGAATGGTAATTGCTTGATTTTTTTTTTACTAAATGCCCCAAAAGCCACAATGGTTAAAAAGCCATCCTTACTTAGAGGGAAAGTGAAGGCAGCTATCAAAAATTAATATATATATTTAAAATCTCTCTCTCGCAATATTTGACTTGATACTACATGAACTTTTGATTAAGAAACTAGATCAATACAAAATCAACATGGCTCACATTAAATGGATTAAATACTGGCCACATGACTAGTGTCAACATGTAATTTTGAGCGAGGAACTATGCTCAAGCAGGTTCTTGGTTTTATACTAGTTAACATTTTTATCAATGACTTGGAACAAAACATAAAATCATCCTGATAAAGTTTTCAGTTAATATAAAAATTGGGGAAGTGGTAAATAATCATGAGGATGGGTAACTCATAACAGTATGATATGGATTGCTTGGATAACTGACTGCAAGCAAACAATATACATTTTAATATGGCCAAAAGTAATGTCTTATATTTAGGAACAAAGAATGTAGGCCATATTTACAGGAAGAAATGACTCTGAAAAGAATTTGGCCCCATGGTGAATAATTAGCTAAACATGACCACCCAGGGTGAAGCTTTGGCAAAAGGGCTGATGTGATTTTTGTATGTATGTTACCTTTGTATTTGGCACTAGTGTAACAACTACTGGAATACTGTGTCCAGTACTGGTGTCACAACTTAAGAAGGATGAGGATTCAGTTGGAGAAGATTCAGAAAAGAGCCCCAAGAATCATTAACAGATTGGAAAACGGGTTATACTGATAGACTCAAGGAGCTCAATCTGTTTACATGAACAAAAAGAAGATTAAGGGATGATTTGATCACAGTCTGTAAGTAGCTATATGGAGAGCAAAAATTTGATAATGGTCTCTTCAGTCTAGCAGAAAGGATATAACAAGATCCAATGGCTGCAAGCTGAAGCTTGACAAATGCATATTAGAAATAAGGCATACATTTTTAAAATGACAACAATTTTCTAAGGGTTGTGGTGGATTCTCCATCACTGAAAATTTTTTAATCAAGACTGCATTTTTTCTAAAAGTCATGCTATAGTTTTGAACAGGAATTAGTTCAGGGAAGTCCTATAGACTATAAAAGCAGCAAAGAGTCCTGTAGTACCTTATAGACTAACAGACATATTGGAGCATGAGCTTTCATGGGTGATACCACTTGGTTGGATACATGTCGTCCCATGCATCCGACGAAGTGGGTATTCACCCACGAAAGCTCATGCTCCAATATGTCTGTCAGTCTATAAGGTGCCACAGGACTCTTTGCTGCCTTTACAGATCCAGACTAACACGGCTACCCCTCTGATACTTGACACCTATAGACTGTGTTATACAGGTCAAACTAGAAGATCACAATTGACCTGTTCTGGCTTTATAATCAATTAATCTTTCCCTAATCAACCAGTAGCCAGAATTCCAGCCTTTCTTTTAGGCCTCCAGTTCACCACTATGCTCATTCTAGACAGTTGGTCTCTGGCAAGTTTCTCCTCTTGCCACTTGTCTGTTTCATAGCTCCAACTCATTCCTTCAGTATCTAGTTTCCCTTACACCTCTGAATGACTATCTTAGCACCTAGTTACCTTCATGATGGGAATCAGCATAGAACCCCTTCACATGGCAATCTGTTCAGCCCACTTTCCAAGGATGTACTCTTTGACCAAATGATCCTTTTTTTTTCTGGAAAGGTGTTTCATTCACCTGTGTTAGTTTGTGCACCACTCTGGGACCACAAAAAGCACAAGACCCTATTATAGGTGCTCATTCAGCATACGCCATGAGCTAGTTGGAAGTACTGCTATTTCTGCTGTGGACATCTGTCTTTATGACCAATAAAATAGTACATCCTCCACTAACCTTGTCTCTTTTCTGCAGATGCTTGCTCAGGCCTTGCTTGACTGCATTGTGTCCTTCAGCCTTTTGGGTTAATGGATGTCTGGAGGTGCTCTCACCCTGTAGTTAGGCAGTACTCCTGGCTAAAGGCTACTCCCAGCTGTGTCTCAGGGGCTACATTGGATCACTTTTATAGCATGGAGTCAACTGTGAATATGTCTGTTCAGCCCTCCAGGTCTCCCACCCACTTGTCTGAACATCATTGAGTTTCTGTTAGTGAATCTTTCCCTCCTCCTCCTGACACTTAAATGCCAAACCTTTGTAGGACCTGAATTTTATCCAGACGTTTGCTGTGTTCTGGAAGCACTGGCAGTAGCAGAAGCCCTTTGTTTGAGCCCCAGAGACAATTGCTAGGCTGTCGGGAAGGTCGAAATCCAGCTATTCTGCCATGAGAACATTCAGGCTGCTATTCAATCCTTTCATCATGCTGTGAGTGCCTTGGAATGTAACATCATGGAACTCTATGTGGGGAACTTGGTGCAGATCTACCAGACTCTTACAGAGAAGGTGCCAGCTTCTGAGGTGCTTGCTGGAGGAGAAGAAGCAGGGAGTCCTGGTTTGGGCCTGTTTCACACACCTGCATAATATCAGTGCTCCCACATGGTTTTTTATTTTGGTTTGGGGAGAAAGACTGTGGACTGCCAACATTGTCTTTGGCAGCCTGATAATCATCTGATGTCTGCCTATGCAGAGATCCAGAAAACAACTGTTTCCTTTTACAGTGTGCTATATTTGCCTGAAGTTGCAATGTGCTGGTGATGGAGAAGCTGTACCAGGGTTAACCCTGTCTGACTGGTGGGAAACAGTAGTGTCTAGATGCCGCTCTATCGTTAGAGGAATTCTCTGTTATGGTTCAGCAGTTCTGTACAGGCAAGGCCTCAGATATTGACAGGCTGTCCTCTGAATTTTTCAACATTTCTGGTGTCTTATTGGTTCAGATTTTCTTCCTGATGGAATATGTCCAAGAGAAGGAGTTGCTTCTTGTGACATCCTGGCACACCCATATTCACCACTGTCATATAATTATGATATGTTTTGTACAAAGTATGCCTTGTGAAGTCTCATTCTAAAAGTCTTGATTTGCTAGACATTAATATCTCATTGGATTGTATGTGCTATCATTGTATGTACAGTTATGAAGTTTGACTATGTATATGCTACTGAAACATGTTGTGAGGTTGAGAACACCCACAAGCAGCCTTTTGGGAACAGCAATAAAAAGGCCAAACAATGTTAATGGCTTATTGAAGAAATACACACAAGCACAAGGATTACTCCAGGAACTGTGTACAATAGATACTCCTTTGAGATAGTACTGCACAATGGGAACGGTTTGACCCAGGTCACAGAAAAAGAGCTTTCCAGCAAGTTGGAAGAAGATATAAAAGGGGGAAGTGACATCATGACTGGACCTCACTCCCCACACTAGAGAACACCTAAAAGCACCTGAGGAACAAAGACTGAACTGGAGGAAGTGCTGGTCCCAGACTAAAGGAATTTGTAGCATGTGTATGGAAACTTGGTGGAATATTGCTAATTCAGGCCCTATTGATCTAGTATTTTAGGCTTAGTTTTCATTTTTGTTTATTTGCTAAGTAATCTGCTTTGATTTGTTTGCTCTCACTTATAATCACCTAAAACCTATCTTTCTGTAGATAATAAACCTTTTTTTATATTTTACCTAAAACACTGTGTGTTGTTTGAAGTACAAAGGGAAAAATCTCAGCTCAGGAACAAGAGTTGGTGTGTGTCCACTTTCCTTTGTAGAAGTGGTGGACTGCATAATAAATTCATACAAGTCAGGCTTTTGACCAGGGCAGGACGGTACAGCTCTTGGATCCTAGGCTAGGGAGCTGGGGGTGTATTTTGGCTGCAGCCTCTCTATTGTGGATTCATGAGTGGCTGGCCAGAGCATTCATGAACAGGGGCGGCTCCAGGCCCCAGCATACCAAGCGCGTGCTTGGGGCGGCATGCTGCTGGGGGCGCTGTGCCAGTCGCCAGGAGCGCGGTAGGCAGCCAGCCTTCGGTGGCATACCTGTGGAGGGTCTGCTGGTCCCACGGCTTCTGTGGACCCGCAGGACCAGCAGATTCTCCGCAGGCATGCCTGCAGGAGGTCCACCGAAGGCGTGGGACCAGTGACCAGCAGAGCGCCCCTTGCAGCATGCTGCTGTGCTTGGGGCGGCAAAATGTCTAGAGCTGCCCCTGTTCATGAACACAGATGTGGATGGTCCCTGTCTGTGGATGTTGGTGTGAGTGAAAGTTTGGAAGGCTTTGCAGCTTCACAGTGCAAGAGGGAACCCAGATTGGTGAGACAGAGGGCTCAGCTGTATCTCAGTTCCAGGTGGTACCCCGGATGGGTGGGATGACCCATCACACTCCTCATCTACTGCAGGGCAGTAATCACCCTGCAGCCCAAGAAAGCGGCCCTCTGTGACTTACTGAACTGGAGATCTATTTTCCCGTTCACTATTCTGATTATAAGAGCCTAATCACAGCCTTTGAGAATCATCTGTAAAACTATCTGGCTCTTTGATACACCTTGATCAAACATATTTTTTCCCTAACCTCTGTATTTTTGATCACTTGTTTTTAATTCATGATATAGTATGTACTGTGTCCAATTTTGTGTACCACTCTTTAGGAAAGACATGGACAAATTGGAGAGAGTCCAGAGGACAGCAACAAAAATGATAAAAGGTTTAGAAAACCTGACCCCTTTGAGAGAAGGTTAAAAAAACTGGGCATATTTAGTCTTGAGAAAAGATGATAATAGGCTTCAAATATGCTAAGGTGTGTTAGAACATGGACGATGATTATTTGTTCTGCATCTCCACTGAAGGTAAGACAAAAAGTAATGGGCTTAATCTACAGCAAGGGAGAATTAGGTTAGATATTAGGAAAAACTTTCTAACTGTAAGGGTAGTTCAGCTCTGTGGAATCCCCATAATTGGAGGTTAAGAACAGGTTGGACCTGTCAAGGATGGTTTAGATTTACTTGTTCCTGCCTCAGGACAAGGGGCTGGACTTGATGACTTCTTGGGGGCTCTTCCAGCCCTACAGTTCTGTGATTCTATATTTTTACTTTCACAAACTTTTAAATCTGGATGTGGGATTTATTTCAGTGAATCAGGAGAAAGCTTTTGACAGACTTGACCGTGCCTATCTTTTTAAAATATTGGAAACATTTTGGATTGGGCCAGTTACTTTATATATATATTGTACCATAATGTTTTAGTGTTTTAAAGATTAAAGAAGGGTCTTAGTTGGTGCTTGCCAGTACATAGATGTGCTCTTCAGGGGTGCCTTCCGTTTGGGATGTTATCTGCCCTGAACATGGAGCCATTCTTGCACCTCATAAGAAGCCCACTGACTGGCCTGCCTTCACCCAAGGGACCAGATGCTTTTCTGGTTTGTCTATCAGTCTATATTGATGACATCTCAGTTTTTATCATGTCTGAAGGTGATGTGCAGGCAATTTGCACCTGTCCAATATATGAACAGGCATCCTCTGCTTGAATCAATTGGGCAAAGAACAATTTGATCTTACTGGGATCTTGGCAGTGTAGTGGTTCCCAATTGCTGCCCTCGCAATTGCAATATTGGGGGCATCTCTGGGATGAAAGTGTTGTTTTTTTTATTTCTTATCTGAACAATATAGATGTGGGAGACAGCTGTGGAGGGTGCAAGGCCTTCTGCAGAAATGGTGCTGGTTGCTTGCTGCACTTCCTTTTTGGGGATGGGCTTTGGTTGCCAACAAATTCATGACCTCAATGCTGTAGCACCTACCGCTGTATCTGGACCCTATATCAGAACTCCTGGATTGGATTGAGAGTCACATCAACCATTTTTTGGAACTGTTACACCTGGTTTCCCTCTGATTTGCTGTTCTTGCTGTTAGAGTAGTGAGACAGGGTCATTGACCTGGTGAGTAGGGTGTCAGCTTTTTGCTTTTGGTCTGTTCAGTGGCTTTCTTTCTCTTGCTGGGGAGATGGGCTTTGACTCTTATTTGTACTGCTAGGACATGGTTATTTAGCCTTGATTTACCTACATTCTGCAATGGCCTTTTCAACTCCTGGTGACTCCTGCAAAGTGCTCAGCCAGACAAGGCATTTTACAGTTCATGGCTCTTGGACAACACACATTTTTGTAACCCTCTTTTCCCCTTCAAGGCTGTCTCCTCGAGGAGCCTTCTTCTGCTTTTACCCAGGCTGGGTTGACCAAGCTTATCCTGCCTGATTGTTCTGGGTTGGTTGAGTTGGAGTTGGCGGTAGCCATCACTATCCAGATTGGAATCTGATCAGGGTGGTTTTTGGGTAAGAGCCTCTCTGATTTACAGTCTCAAAAGCTGCTCAGTGTCTGCAGAGGGTTTTTGAGTGACTGTTCTTGCAGAGGGCACTCCTGCATTCCCTTCACAAGCTATCTTCCCTTCTGTGACCCAAGATTTCTTTACAGCTGGGCAGACTCTTATCCTCAAAGTGTCTGACAGATGCTTCTTTTCCACTTATGAATAGGGCCCTTCCAAATTCATACCCATGAAAAATGCCTCACGCAACATTAAATCTGATCTTCCCTGTGAAATCTGGTGCCCAACTGGGGGCTCCTACCCTATGCAGGACTCTAGCTGCTAGTTCCAGCAGGGAATGTGGAGGGACAAGTCTTCCTCTTCCTGTACAAGGGCCGCACTCAGGATGGGTCTGACACACCTCCGGGAACCTTCCCTCTCTGCAGTAAGCTGCACAGCTCAAGCTGTCACTTCCCCACATGAAGAGGCTACAGTTCAACCTGTCACAAACAGCCACACACACACAAACACCGCATAGAGATGCTGTGGCTCCAGCTATCAGTCCTTCATGCTGCTGGGAAAACTGGACATATGGTAACCCCTCCCCCCCATATCCTGTGATCCTCACTTCTGCACTGCTGCTGGCTGTGGCACTGGCTTTAGAGAGACAACAAGGAGTCCAGTGACACCTTAAAGACTAACAGATTTATTTGGGCATAAGCTTTCGTGGGTAAAAAACCTCACTTCGTTAGATACAAGAAGAAGTTGCATCTGAAGAAGCAGGCCTGGCTCCAGGCACTAGCGTGCCAAGCATGTGCTTGGGGTGGCATGCCGCGGGGGGCGCTTTTTCGGTTGCCGGGAAGGCGGCAGGTGGCTCTGGTGGACCTCCCGCAGGCGTTCCTGCGGAGGGTCTGCTGCTCCTGCGGCTCTGGTGGAGCATCCACAGGGACGCCTGTGGGAGGTCCACCAGAGCCGTGGGACCGGCAAGTGGCAGAGCGCCCCCCGTGGCATGCCGCCGTGCTTGGGGCAGCGAAATGGCTAGAGTCAGCCCTGTGAAGAAGTGAGGTTTTTTACCCACGAAAGCTTATGCCCAAATAAATCTGTTAGTCTTTAAGGTGCCACCAGACTCCTTGTTTTTGTGGATACAGACTAACACGGCTACCTCCTGATACTTGGCTTTAGGGAGGCAGCTGGCCAGCTTGGAAGGCGGCACCTCTGCGAGCAACAGGGCAGAAGTAAGGGTGGCAATCCCATGACCCCCCTACAATAGCCTTGGGACTCCCCCTCCCCATGGTTACAACACTACTGTGAAATTTCAGATGTAAACATCTAAAAACGTGAAATTGACTATTTAAAAAAAAACCTGGCTGTGAAATTGACTGAAATGGACCTTGAAGTTGGTAAGGTCTTACTTAAGAACAAGAAGCAGCTCTATGGATTCTGTGTCAAGATGCGGCATTATGCTGCCCAATCTGATCTCCCCACACTTCTTGGATACATTAGTCCCTGAGTGACTCCATGTCCCTAAGCACCTGGGTGACTTGGCAGTGGTGAGTCTTGCTTCTTAGCAATTGCTTTGTGAGCAACATCACTTGAGGGGGAGTGTATGCCCCACACCTTCTGTTTGGCCTCTGCTGTGGCCTTTCATTTTCTCCTCCATTGTCCGTGTTTGATTCCTCTTTGATTTTTTACAGCAGCTTCACAACGGTTTTAGTCTGGGTTTTTGCAAGTCCCTGTTAATTCTGGGAGTGAGATACAGAACTTGCATGTGGCCTGTTTCCTTCCTGGGCAATTTTTTTACTGGGTCAGGCCAAACTGGCCTTTTTGACGGCAGGGGCAGCGGGTTGTGATGCGTTGATGCTGTTCTGTGCACTGCCTGCCCCCCGGCCTACACCTTTTATAACTTGTAGCCGCTTGTGGTTCATCGGTGCGTTCGCAGTGGATTGGGTGAACTCGGCGAGGGTGAGGCCTGGGCTGTGTTTATCTTTAGTTACAGCTGCTGGGTTTACACTGCAATATCTCATATCAAATAACACTTTGTATGTTTTATATGCTTCCTTCTGGAGTTTACACTTCATGTTTCTCATGCCCACAGAGGCATGAAGGTGCAGACACCCTCCCCAGCTCGCTTGTTGTGCAGTCTCCGCCCCGTCCACGGCCCGTGTGTGCGGGGCCGGGCTCCTGGCGGTGTGGGCAGACAGCAAAGGGCCGTGGGGCTCCCCCTTCTGCCTGCGGGCCACTGCCGGGTCCCCCCGGGGGGCGCGGAGCCCGCCGTACCGGCGGCTGATGGCAGCTGCGCAGGATGACACGGGCCCATCACGTGGGTGAGCCCTCCCCGCCCCTCGCCGTACGGGACCCACGGGCCGCTGCCGCCGCCGAGGGGACTCCGCCAGCGGCCGTGCCGTGCGCCACAGCTCGGAGGGTCCTGCAGCCACACGGAGCCTCAGCGACCCGTGCCCAGCACCCTGACGCCCATCAGCGCTGGGCTTCCGCTGCGGGAGGCGGCCCGGCCCGCAGCACGGTGAGTGCCAGGAGCCAGCCGGCCTGATTCTGCCCAGGGCGTCGTGCCCGGAGGCAGCCCCCGTCCCTGGAACCCGGCTGCGCCCTCGAGAGCCCAGCGAGCGGTGGGGGCGGGGGACGGGCAGCGAGCCGGGACTCGGTCGGGGGAGACGGGGGCGGGCGGCGAGCCGGGGCTGGTGGTTAGCGAGCTGAGTTGGGGGGCAGGTAGTTAGTGAGCTGGGAGGGGGTGGTTGGCGAGTCACGACTGTGGGGGGATGGTTGTGGTGCTGGGGGATTATCGCGCTGGAGTGGGTGAGGGGTTAGTGGCCAGGGTGGGAGGTAAAGATAGGGTGTTGGGTGGGTTTTGGGGCCAGGGAGGCTGCTGGCTTGTTAGGGTGGGGAGGGTGTCAGTGTTCCAGGACAGGGTGGGGACAGTCAGGGAGTGTGTGTGCGGGGAAGGAATGGGGTTGCTCTCTGGATTACAGTGTTGTGATGTGGCAGTGTCTGGGAGGCTGGAGGTTTAATGTGCCAGATCAGAAGGTAGCTGATGAGGGAGTTGTGATCTAGTGAAGATATGCTGGTGCTGGCAGAGGTTAGTGAGCTAGGTAAGAGCTAGTTTGCCATTGGGATTGGGACATAGTGCCACAGTGGAGGGGCAGCTGCTGAGGGAGAGGGTTAGTGTGCCAGGTTGGATGGGTGCACCCAGGTGATGGATGAAGGGGCTTAGAGTGCCCAGGTGAGGGTTGCTGCTGGAATTGATGTGTTTAGAGAAAGAGGGTAATGAATGTGGCCGTCTTGGTTTTAAATGCTGTTATGTCTGGAACCTCACATTGCAACAAGGGGGAATGATCTTGTCACTATCCTTTCTACTGTCAAAAGGTAGTTTTAGAATTTTACGGACATTATTTTCAGTGATGGAAGCGGCCCAGTGATGTGTTTTGAGTTACAACCTGGGGCAGACAAGCAGCTGCAGTCAAAAGTTCTGAATTCTTGAGGGAGGGAGGAAGGGTGTGAGTGAGTGATTGAGAATGACATCTCTTTAGGCCAAAGCTGTTGGTTACATCTCTGCATTCACCGGGGAGCAGTGAAATGGGCATAGTTAACCTAGACATTTGTGGTATGAAATTCCAGGTGAGTTGGAATTAAGCAATAGGTACGAAATTCTCTTTTGTGAATGCTTCCAGACTTTCTCCTCCCTACAACCCCAGAGCTATGAGAAATGAAGGACGCATCAGTAATGAACGGATTCCTCCCTGGCTCTTAGGTAGATTGATTTTGTTTCTAGGTGGTTATTCGAGGCACAGTTGCAGGGAGGCTGCCGATTTGTGTAAGGGAGGCCTGGACTGAAGAATCCTGGTGTTGCTTCCTATGACTCAGCAGTCCTACCTCAAAGACTCATGGATTGTAGTCCAACCAGCCAAGAACTCTGCAGAAAGGGTGATCTGTTTACAATAGACCTTCTAAGGACTGTACTGGAGTCAAATTATAAAGACCTCATCTGAATTCCCATCTTTTATACAAAAAGGCAAATTTTTGTTTCCTATGTGACTGAGGAGGCCTATACTGAAGAGCCCTGGTGTTGCTTCCACTGAGCCAGCAGGCCTAGCTGAAGACTCATGGATTTGTGTGTGGGGGTGTTACAGGGCTGGGGATGGTTAATGTGCTTTGTGGTAGTGTGCTGGGGTGGGCGGGGCTTAGTGAGCTTGGGCAGGAGATGGTTAGTGCTAGGGCTGTGTTACTGGACCACAGATATGAGTTATTATGCTGGAAACTTCAGGTTTCCGGTTTCTGCTGTTAGGTGAAGTATATGGAGACAGAGACACCCCAATCCCCAAAAAGTTTTAACATTGACTTAAATATTCTACCTTACTGCATTTGAAAATTGTAAATGGAAGGATGGCCCTGAAATTACAGGGCTTTCTGGTATGCACAGTTTATAAATAAGGAGAACAACTGTATAACCACTGTAAAAGATGACAGGTGTATACTTTCTTTTTTTTTTTGTGGAAAGGGATAGTCTCAGGTCAAATTTGGCTTGGGATGTGAGTTTTGTAAAACAATACTTCTCTATTGCTCTTAGAGCTTTTGTCATGTCTTCCTGGAATCTAGATTGAAAAATAGATTTTATCAAACAAATAAGCACTGCCTTGTAAGATTCATAATCCCAGCGTAGAACTAAGCCTGGATCCTGCATTGACTGTAGTAGACAATGGGAGCTCTCAGCACCTTGCAGGATCAGACCCAATTGTATTAGAAGCTGAACGTGAAACTGACCTGTTTATATATCTGGGCGGAAAGATATTGAAAAAGTCTACAAAAATCTTGTAATTCTAAGGTGGTATTGTAACAAATAAAGATAATTAAAAATAGTATGAAACTCACATTATGCTCCTTAAAGTTTTTGGGTGTTGCTTATAAAACTAGTGATCTAAGAGAAGAAATGCCACTCAGAAAGACAGCACTAGCCTTTCAAATTTATCACTGGGACCTGTATACATCTCCCAATTAGCCCATAAAACTTTGCTTGCTGAATGAAGGGCCAAGTTTTGCTTATTTTTGTAGGTAGTGTCTTTATGATGTATTTATATTATAGTAGATCTAGGGGAACCAACCAAGATGGAAGTCTGCTGTTTGCTAGGTGTTGTCGTCACCATCATCATGATGTTCCTATTACACTTCTGGCGTTTAGGACAGTGATGAAGCTCCTCCACTCCTGTCTGTTTCTGACAAGTCTTTCAATGGTTCCACAGCCGTGCCCTAGGTTTTTCAGCTCGAGTTCCACAGCACTTTGCCATGTTGTTTTCAGGTGGCCTCATTTCAGCTTGCCTTCAGGTGTCCATCTTATTGCTACTCTGGTGATAGAATCGGTTTCCATCCGAAGCACATGACTGATCCATCTCCAATGCCTCCTGGCAGTGATGGTGCTCAGATCCTCATGACTGCACTGTGTCAATAGGACTTGGTTTGAGGTTGTTCTGGGCCAAAAGATATGGAGGATTTTTCTGAGGCAGGTTGAATGGAATGAAGGCAGTTTGGACATATAATACTTTCTCATTCCCCAGCATTCTGCACTATAAAGTAGTGTTGAAAGCAGGGGGGATTTGATTTAAATCACTAGTCAGGAAGACTCTATTTAATCATGGATTTCTACATAAAAGTGCATTCTTGTTGGTTGTTATAACCTTAATACATATTCTTCACAACTCAGAGATAGATGTAGGTTTCATTTTTAGAACACTATATATTTTTAAAGTGATTTATTTTGAAAACTTTTCAGATTAGTTTTACAGCTATATCAGAAAATGAATGATTGGTTATTTCATTTACCAAAGGTAATTGAAGCAGATATTTATGAAGTAATTGGGAGGTGAACTGTCTCCCATTCAACAGGTTAATCATTAATATTTGGAGGATTTTCTTGCCATGCTGTATTGGAGGAGAACATCACCAGACAGACATTTAAATTGTTTTATTTAACTAAAATAACGTTATGTATTCTGGATTTTTTTTCTTCAACAGCAAACATATTATTATATTTTAACAAAACAAGCATATTAATTTTTGAATGTAGTTAAACATTCAAGTTTTTTAAAATCAGGTTTTTGTTAAAATTGTTTTTAACTAAAATAATTAATTTTTTTTTTAAGAAACAAAAATTAAATCGACTGTGTCAGCCAGGTCAACATGGGAAACTTAAAATATTGACTTCTGCAGCTAATTTAGTTGTCTTCACCTTCATTTTCCTGTTTGTTCATAATCTGGAAAAGAAAAACAAGCTTTCCTGGTTTTTCAGGTTCCAAACGATTTCTCAATTTGGAATGAATTAGTCCAAAGGAAGAAAATAGTCTTTCTGTGGCGGCAGAAGAAAGTACTGCTGCTAAAAGTGAGATTATCACTTCAGCAGTCTCTGAATCCAAGTGCTTAAGTGACTTCCACCAGTTCACTGGTGTGACTGTCTTTAAAACATCACCCTTAGCTCTGAAGTTTATTATAGCTGGCATTATGGAGGGATGATTGCTGGATGTCCATGTCACAGCCAACTCCTCTTCTTCAGCAGTTAAAGTTTGACCCTGGTACTGAGTATTGAGAATACCTGTAAGAAAATGAGCTGGTAATAGTGCTTGTCCCGTTTGTTTTTTTTTAATGCTTGTAATTTAACTCTGTCATTGCATATTTCTCTTTTTAAGGTCTCACTCAGTTCCTTCCAAATTTCAAGTGTGTCAGCAATAAAACAGCTGTTTTCTTGCATTTTGTTCAAGGCTTTAGAAATAGGCTTCAGGGTACTTGGCATGTGTTCAACATTTCTCTCAAGCCCAATGTTGAGAACTTTGGCTGTGATGGTGCCATCTATTTTTTCACAATTTTGTTCACAAGCTATCATCAGATTAGGCAGTTCTTGATATAGTGCTCAAAACAGTCCACTACTGAGTTCGATCGCACGTCTTGTGGGTGAGTTAGCTTGGTTCCTCCCACTTTTTTCAGAGTAGCTGCTGCAAAGTGGTTGTTATGGAAGTATTTTGCAATTTCAACAACATTAGGCTTTATTTCTGGAACACTGAAGTCTTTGGCTAGGAGGTACATGAAATGAGTACTGAAACCATATGTTATTAGCTTGGATTCTCTTCTAAATAATTTCTTCTTATCTTGGGTACATTTGCAGCATTGTTTGTGACCAAGCTGCGTACTCGACATTTGAATTTTTTTTTCATAGTTTGTTATAGCTTTTACTGCTACTCCCTGTAAGTAAGTATGCAGCTGTGTGTGCATTTCCTGATGTATCAATTGTTTCTGTAAGGAAGACTTTCCCTTCTTCTGTGGTCACACAAGCGCATACAACATTGTGGACATTGCTCCACTCATCAAGACTCAGGTTAACAATTTCACCCTCTACACCTTTTGCACACTGCTCAATTTCTCTTTCATACACTTTATCCAGCAATTTGCTTGCAACATTTGCTCTGTTGTGTGGACTGTATCCTGGTCTTAATGACTGAACCATGTTAATGAAGTGTAGGTTCTCAATCATACAGAAAGGAGAGTTCTTCGTATAAACAAACCAGGCAATTTTTTCATTAATTACCTCTTTTTGTAATCTGCTGGTTCTTATCACAAACTTATCTATGGCTGTTTCTGGATGATGGGAGATTTTTTTTTTCTTTTTCCCACAGATATTATGACTATATTACATACACAATGTGACTGAAACACTATCATTGGCCGTTAACTCTGAAACTATAGAAGATGATGGTGATCTTGAAGGTGGCTAGTCTTCAGAATCCTGTATTTGAGGACAGAGTCTCCTAAACAAAATGTCAGTGCAGTTATTTAATTATTATTACCAAACTGCTTATTTAATATTACTCATTGCATTCATTGATACTCAGTACTACCTTAAAGGTGACATTGTAAAAGAAAGATCTGCCTATTTCAGCTATTTATTTTTTTTTATCACAGTTGCATCTAAAATTGTTACCATAGAGTAACAACTATATTTTTTTCTCAAACATGAGAATTCAAGAATAGTCCAGAAAGAAGACAGGCAGTCTTTAAGAAAGAAGTATGAAATAAAAAAGATTACCAACCTGAAGATCCTGCATGTTCAGACGTGTTCCTTTCATCCTCTTCAATGTATCTGCCTCCTGTGAAGGAACACTTCTCATGATGGTGTTTCATTCCGGCAACCAGGCCTTGCATTTCTTTGTTGCACTGTTTGCATTTTGCATGCATGCCTGTCTTACCCACAGATAGAGGAACTTCATTAAAATATTCCCAAACAGGGTCTCTTTTACGGCCTGCTGCCATTATAGGTTTTTTCTTCTAGTGAGAGAGTGGTATGGTAGATCTCAAATCAATGAAGGTTACACTCCGAAAGGCCTCAAGACTTCTGGAATATGCTGCTCAAACAGTTTCACTTTTGTTTCTGCTGGCTGTCTCTCCCTTCTCACATTTATCTCCAGACTGCTTCTCCTTGTCCAAATCTATTTTGCCCCCAACAATCTTCTATTAATTGAACTTTTTGAAACTTTGCACTTTTAGAGAGAGGTAAGGGATTGACTATGTACACAAATTTGCAGAGGCACAATAGAGTTGAGGTCTGTTATTTCTCACCTCTACATATTATTTATTTAAAACGTTTTTGCTGTTAACAAGCATGTTATCTCTGGAGACAAATCTACGGTTTGAGAACTGCAAAACTAAGCATCTCCAATGGTATCTTCTAGACTGAGCACTGAGTCCCATTGGGTGGATAGAAAGTTTAACCTAAATCTATGGAGAAGCCCCTGTAACCCCATAAAATTGGGTCCCCAAACCATGAACTATTGGAACTCATATACAAAATTTTTCTTAAACATTACATAACTATATTGTCTTATACTATAGAGTTAAAATTTATAATCCCTGTTCCATGATGAGATATCTTTGAGCTATAATGTATCTTAATTAAAACTATAGATAGATGTTTTTCTCAAAAAGCGTTCTATCAGAAACATCCGATTTTTTATTTAAAAAAATTAATTTCTAAATTTATTTTAAAAAAATCATTGATTTTTATCCACCCTGGTTGAAAGTATGCAGCTCTGACAGATCTTGAGGTTGGTCTTTGTGTTGTAACTATTCTCTGGGAATGGTTTTCCAACCAGTTATATGCACCCACCTCAATGATCTGTGATGGGATGTTGGATGGGATGGGATCTGAGTTACTGCAGAGAATTCTTTCCTGAGTGCTGGCTGGTGAGTCTTGCCCAGATGCTCAGGGTTTAGCTGATGGCCATATTTGGGGTCGGGAAGGAATTTTCCTCCAGGGCAGATTGGCAGAGGCCCTGGAGGTTTTTCGCCTTCCTCTGCAGCATAGGGCATGGGTCGCTTGCTGGTGGAATCTCTGCAGCTTGAGGTCTTCAAACCACAATTTGAAGACTTCAATAACTCGGACATAGGTTAGGGGTTGTATAGAAGTGGATGGGTAGGGTTCTGTGGCCTGCTTTGTGCAGGAGGTCAGACTAGATGATCATATTGGTCCCTTCTGACCTATGAGTCTATGATGATTTCCAGATTGAATGTAAGCTCCTGAAGGTGTTCCTGGCTTTATTGATTTTTGTTGCGAATGTCCTGACTCGTTCCACTGTCCTGGCTGATGGTGCTGCCCAAGTATGTGAATGTTTCTACATTGGTGAGAACATAATCCTCTATCCGTGATGGTGAGGCAATATTAAAGGTCATGATATCTGTCTTATTGCAGTTGATTTTCAGTCCAATTTGCTGGCTGAATGCAGGTGTTGTAATAGACAGTCCCTGCCTCAAGGAGTTTACAGTCTAAATGAACAAGACAAGTAAAGAATGGGAGAAAAGAGGTGGTACTGTCACTGTTTTGTTTGATGGAGAACTGCCATGCTTATGAGTTACATAGGGATTGTGACTTGCATGGAATCACTTGCCAGATCTGGAAATTTGACCTACATATTCTGAGTCCCAGTGCAGTGCCTTAACCTCAAGACCATCTGTTCTCTCAGATTGACTGGCATCAATATATCGGCCTGCATCAACAGAGTTCCTAGAAGTTGCATCAAATCTGTTGAGGCCTTTGAGTCCTGAGTAGGTGAAAATGATGATTGTTAGTTTTCTTTATAATAATTTGAAAATTATAAAAAAAGGAACAGATCCTTCACAATTGAAGTCAGTGAGAGTTTTGCCATTGATCTCTGTAGACTGGATCCTGTGTTTAGGGTTGCCAACTTTTCAGTTTCTCTAAACTGGACCCTACAAACTGGACCCTGCCCCCCAATCAAAGGCTCACCTCACTATAAAGAGAAGAGGGAAGTTGAAGGGGACTGTCTCTCTCCTGCTCTGTCCATCAGTGGCTCTAAGGCAAAGAATTTGAAGGGAGTGATGGGGGGCAGGAAGCAGGGGGAGAGGGAGGAGCTTCTTGCTGCTGGGGAGGTTCCCAGAGGTGGGTCTGATCCGCCCCTGAGAGCAGCCCATGCAGAGGAAGAGGAAGTCTCTCTCACTAGGACAGCTGGGACTAGCACCTGGGGCGCCTCTAGCTCTGCCCCTCCCTGGTTCTGGGCCCAGTACTTTTGGGTTAAAGAGGCCTTGGGCTGAGGCAACAATGGAATTGTAATAACTAGACTTTTGGTGTCCAGTCAATACTTCTGACCGGAGACTGTGCAGGCCCCCTTAAAACTGGCAGCCCTATCTGTGTTAGAGTGACCTTGATTTTTGTCTTCTGGATTGAAATTATGTATGCTTTTCATGCATATTATACCCCTATGGATTTAGTACACCTCCACTCCGATATAATACGGTCCTCTGGAGACAAAAAAATCTCACTGTATTATAGGTAAGACGGCATTATATCAAACTTGCTTTGGCCCTCCCTGTTCCTTGTTCTCTAACCGCCCCCTGCAGAGACTCCCGTCCCTAATGACCCTCAGGACCCCATCCCCT
>NC_133783.1:30483949-30507916 GCF_003597395.2 Chelonoidis abingdonii | reverse complement strand
CACCCCCTGACAGGCACTCACCGGCACCGGTGGAAAGCGGAGCAGACCGACCTCAGCCCAGTCCACTCCGCCAACTCCCAGCCGCAGTGCTCCACTTCCTGCTGCCGGTGAGTGCGGGGAGGTTGGAGAAAGGATGCCCCCCCCCCGCACTCACCTGCGGCGGGATGTGGAGCGATGCATCCCCAGCCTGCTCCACTTTCCTTGCCTTGGCCCCAGCCATGTTGCTGGGGGGAGAGGGGGAAGGTCCTGCACTCACCTGCGGCGAGAAGCGGAGTGCCACGTCTGGGAGCTGGCAGAATGGAGCTGGCTGGGGCCGGGCTGCTCCGCCTCCTGCCACTGCTGAGTGCGGGGAGGTTTGGGAAAGGATGGCCCCCATGCTCACCTGTGGTGGGAAGTGGAGTGCCGTGGCTGGGAGGTGGCTGAGTGGAGCGGGCTGGGGCTGGGCCGCTCCGCTTCCGCTGCTGTCCGTGAGTGTGTGGGGGGATCCCTTTCCTCAGGCCCCCTCCCCTGAGCGACATGGCTGAGGCTGGGGCGAGAGAAGCAGAGCTGGGTGCTCCTGGTCCCCCGCTAATCCCCCGGGCCACTCTGGGACTGTGGATTCCCCCCAAGTGCCTACCTCCTGTCTCCCAGACCCTGGAGGTGGGGGGAGCTCCTGACCTCCCCTGAGACCCTCTGCCCCTTATCCAACCCCTCGGCCCCGGCATGGCCCGGCACCCTTAGCACGCTGCTCAGAGCAGCGTGTCAGAGCTTTACTGTGTTGTATGCGAACCCACATTATATTGGGTCGCATTATATCGGGATAGAGGTGTAATTGGAAATTGGAGAGAACATACAAAAATCTTATTTGGTTGAAAGTGCAAGATAAAGCCTTAATTTTTGTATTCAAAGGACTATATCTGAAGTGACTCCATTGAGGTCTAAGAATTTACTGGAGGTTTGTGTGTGTAACAGAATGAAACTTGGCCCAGAACTTTTTCAAACTGGATTTATAATGTATACAACAAATTATGGTTCCAAGCTGCTTGCATTGTGTGCTTTGTTGTTTTTCCCCTTAGTGCCCTAGAAGCAGTGTGGAACTGTATATGTTTTCATTAGTTTTTATTTTTAATCAATACCTATTGCATATAAGGAAATGGTACATATAAATTAAATTAAAAAATGTATTGTAGAAGTTAAATATTTAATTTAGAAGTTTAACTGTAAATTAAAAATTTAGCATGACTGAGATTTACACTTTATTTTCAAACTTTATAATTGCCGTCTTCATTATTTGCGCATACACAGACACGCACGTACACTGAGATTTTCTTTGTGAATATGTTGAAAACAAACATGCAACTGTTAGTGATCAGCCTTCACTTAACAATTAGTACCAGTATGAAGTATGACAGCTATTTCACATTCTAAATATGACTTCATTGGTACCTTTCACCAACATACGTTGGGCTAATGTATATATCACATTATCAATATGTGGTATCTATACTATATATGCTAATATGCATTGAGTAAAACAGTATTAATATAATATCAGGAGTTATATAGCCTAAATTGGCCTATGTCTTTTTCTAATCTGCTAAGTATGCCGTACCACATTGCCTTAGCTGAAGTAAGTTTTGGCTTAGGTAGATAGGAAAACTGTTAGTAAACACTTACACGTTGTGATCCTGTAGCAACTGGTAGGGAGTTAAATGCTCAGAAGCTAGTACTGGTATGTCCCAAAGGACAAGATATGACTGTTCTATGCTGGTATAAACCAAACAGGTGCCTTCATGTTCCCTGGTACCTGGAACGTGTGTGTTCAGAACAAAGAGATTAAGGGTGCACCATGGTACCAAAATAACAAGTTAGAAAGTTGATTGATTAAATGTAGCTTCAGATGTTGTACACAGTTCCCCTTTGCTTGTAGACGGGTAGGATATAAAACGATGGCTTTAGCAGTGTAACTTTGGGAGCATGCCTTTCCTATAAGGTGAAGGTGAAAATGCTGCACAAGGTATTATATTGAACCTTTTCCCTGTTCTATATTATTATTATTGATTTTAGCAATAAGCCTCACTGATATTGGTTGTTTGGTCTCTTAAATATATTTCAGAATGAACCAATGTGTGGTCAAGCAACTGGCCATATGATTTAACAGAGACTGCCTATGAAGTCTGGTCCTAAGGAATTTTGGAGACATCTGTGTGGTAGCAATTGGTGAATAAAGACTTTTTTTTATGGGAATCACTGTAATATCTTGTAAAATGACCTGTTAAAACAATCCAGGGGATTTTTCCTTTCAGATTTTATTTATTAGGATAAATCACTCTGGGTTGTAAAATCTTGATAAGCCCATTTAAAAAATGCTAGATTAGTTGCTTGATATGGTGAATATTGGTTCTCTTCTAATAACTCTTAGCATGATACTTGTTTGGTTGAAAAAGATTGTTTGGCTCCATACGAGCCATATTATGTAGTCATGTTTTTGAGGTCTCACAATGGAGTTGGCCTAAACTTTGTGGCTGTCACAACTAATGCTCATCGGAATACAAAACATTAGCATACACAAAGCACTATCCCTTGTCAGAGAACTCTTTGCACAAAGACCAGTACATTAAGATGAGACTATCCATTTTGGTTAAATCTGTTCATTTCTTCCTGTCCTCTGCCTGTTCCTTTTCATTTGTCTCTGGAAACACCAAGAGCTATTGCTAGAGGGATTTTACACTACTTAGAGGTAATGACTGCAGTGATTCCATTTCTGGTGAGACCAGACCAAGAGCTGGAAATCTGGGCAAGACCTCGTTCTTGTTGCAGTCATCAACCTCTTTGGGCCTTTATTACTGCTAAGGAGGCATTATTAACAGAAGGTGGGAATCATAAATGTTTCATCCCTAGCTTACCTGAGTTGGAAGTAGGTGAGGGAGAATTACCTGAAGCAGTGGCAGCTAGAAAAGCTGATGTATATCTGTACTTCTTTCGATGGAGCATTTCTAGAACTTTCTGTTCCTGAGGCTTCTTAGGGCTTCTCTTCACTGTATTGTTAGCTCAAGTTATAACTTGAGTTTTGCCCCTTCACTGCACCCAGAAATCTTTCACTTGAGTTGAGTGGTGCTTTAGGGTTTTGCTAGCTAGCCAGTGGGGGTACTTTGGAGCTTGAGTGCTGCTGACCTGGAGCTAGTAATACAGTGAGAGATGCAGCCACTCAGTGTATAAGTCACAACTGCTAATCCTGTCACTCAGCTGCTGATCAAATCCGTGCAGACGTTTCTCAGGAGGTGCCTTCTTAGCACTGTTAGTTATAACTCTGTCCATACACACAAATCTCTAGCTCAAGTTAAGTGATGCTTTAAGCTTGAGCTAGTTGGCTCACTGGTAGGGCCTTACTAAATTTGCAGTCCATTTTAATCAATTTCATGGCTGGAAGGTTTTAAAATGGGTCAATTTCACGTTTTCAGATGTGTATGTCTGAAATTTTGCAGTGTTGTAATCTTGGGGCCAGACCCAAAACAGGGTTCGGGGGGGAGGCACAAAGCTGATGTTGGAGGTGTCCACAAGATTGCTACCTTCACTTCTGTGCAGCCGTGGAACTTCCTGCAGCCTGGAGAGATTCCCACAGGTGGAGGTAGGTCTGATCTCCCTCATGCTGCTGAGAGCTTTCAGAGCTGGCAGCAACTGCAGAACTTCCTACAGCTGGGGGAGGTGCCTGGAGGTGGGGCTGATCTCCCCCTGAGAGCAGCCGTGCAGGGGAAGAGGAAGTCCTGTTCCATCTCAGCCTATCCAGGACTAGCAGCTAGGAGCCTCTGGTGGGGCCACTCCCAGCAGCACGGGGGAGGTTAGACCCACCTCCACCTCCGGGAATCTCCCCTGGCTGCAGGAAGCTCCGCTTCTGCTGTCTTCAGAGCTGGACTCTGAAGGCAGCACAGCCACAGAGCTTCCAACAGCCAGGGGAAGTACCCAGAAGCGGGTCTGATTTCCCCCCGACAGCAGCAGGGCAGGGGAAGAAATAGTCTTGTCCCTCTTCAGCTAGAGGCATCCCCAGCCTTGCCCCTTCCTCGCCCCTCCAGTAGCTAGATTTCATGGGGGAAGTCTGATTTAACGGTCTGTGATGTGTTTTTCACAGCCCAGTAGGTAGGGTCCTACCAAAATTCAAGGCTGTGACAAACACGTCACGGACCATTAAATCAGACCTCTCCCATGAAATCTACTGTTGAAAATGTGAAATTGACACAGCACCTAGTCAAACTCCTCATAAAATGGGCATGATGTTAAGTTAACCAAGGTGTGGTTATGGTCCCTTATTTTCCAGTACTTGGTCTTGAGCAGCTTAATTTGTTCCCTATACTGGTCACTGGTCTGGTAAAAAGTTACCTACTTCTTTATTCTTTGCTGGTATGCATGGTCTTTCCTGGTACTATTACTAAAATCCACTGTGGTACTGATCTCGCACCAGAGATTAATCAAAATCGGGGTGTGTTCCTGTGACCATGAAGCAGCATGCTTTGCAAAGGATGACTTCTGCTTGGTTTCCTTTACAAATGCAGAAGTTTCTCTGAAGGTGTGTTTGCAGCTCCGGGGTCAGAAAACAATGGAAATGTGAACCTTGATTTAACGAGCTACTGCACTACAACAAGGACACCATACTGCTGGATGTTTTCAGATTAGGCAGTATTCAAAACCTAGGACTCGGTGATCAGTAACCAGGTAACTGGGGTTTCTACCCTAACTTCTGCAAAAAGTCTAATTTGAGTAATTAAGTTTGCCTGCCTAAAGGTTCTCCTCATAGCTTATTTGCTTTCAGTCCTAAATTGTTGTACAGCATGGCTGTGAACTGTAATTCTGTTTTATAAAGTACTTCAGGAACATTCCGAATGAGAAGTACCATCCAGCTACATCATCCATGTGTTTTGTTTTCCCCATCACAAAAGCGCACTAGTTTGTCATAGGGTTGCTTATATGTACTTGGACTTTCATTCTTTTTTGACAAAATAAGAGTGTATTTTAAAAATAGCTGAAAGAATCAGTGTTGAAGGGGGGAAAAAGAATTACAGAGACTTTAAAAACAAGAAGAAACAACTTTTAACAGACAAGTAGGCCGGGGTGCTGGAACTATTTGTATAGTGGCGATGCTGAGAGCCATTGAACCGAACTGTAAGCCTCATATATAATGGAAACCACTTGAAGCCAGGGGATGTGGCAGTAGGTCATATTTTTGGATCTGTCAGACATGATGGTATCACAAATTAAAAACACAATTTAGTTATAATGTAATTCGTATAGATTACAACTAGTACTTATGGGTGTTTTTACTAACATCATGATAAATTAATTCAATAGCTTGGGTTTGCTGAGGGTATAGCATAAAAGATAGCAGCTGAGTTTGTTTGCTACCTAAATAACCTAAAGCACAAATGAAATTATAGAAACTACCTCAGTCTGGTTCACTTCAAAATAGTGTACAGTATGGCTGAAATGGAGGCTTAGATTTTTGTCACCTGCGTTCAACTGAAACCATTTGGTGCATTTGTCATCCTTTTATATGTAACACAGAGGGTCTTGCATTTTCCATCTGTACACACTTGAAAATGGTCCAACTGTCTTGAGTATAGTGACTTGTGTTTAATGGCATACGAAGCTTACAGATTGTATAAAGAAAGTGCTTCAAAAAGAGGATGGATACCATTTTTTTAAATTAGATTTTATTATTTAAATTATTTTTCTAAAAATCTGTTTAAAATGAAATCTGACTTTTATACAAAACATGGAAATGTCTAAACTTATTGTAATCTCTTAAAATATTTAAATAAAAATATACACGGAATCCATGATCATTTATCAAGGAAATTGAGTTAAATGCTGCTTTTCCATATACAGAATGGACCAGGAAAGACATCTAACTTTTGCGGTCAAGCTTTGTAAATGTGGCACAATAGGTCAGCCTCAGTAATTTAGGAGACTGTCTCATTTTCAAGAGATTTAGGTCAGGCTAGGAATTTAAGCTCCAGTCACTTTCACTGAGGCATATTTGAAAAATTTCCCAAGCTGCCCTGAATAATTAGTTCAATTCACTGACTGCAGTTAATTTCTCTGTTTAATAAATAATTTAGTTGTGAATGTGAAACATGTTTTGGATACATAAACTTCTCTTATTAAAACATTTAAGGTTGTTTTTCTTTTAAAAAAATACAATTTATCAACAATATAAAATATATAGTCAATTGCTTGACCACACTTCGGTTTGTTGTGAAATTTACTCAAAAGACCAAATAAATAACATCAGTCAGTTTTAGTAATATGGTACAGGAAAAAATTCTATATGATACTCCAGTCTCCGAAGACCAGTTCCATGCAGCAATGTAATGTTTACCTTATAGAGGTGTGTGCTTTCCATAATCATATCTTTAAAGCCATCTTTTTATATTCAACATGTTTACCAGTATTATATGTCACCTAAAGCTGGATTTAATTAATTTGCTTTTGACTTTGTTTCTGGTACCCGGGTGTACCCCCCCCCCCCCCATTGTTTGTTTGTTTTTGAACCCATCCATTCTAGGTCATGAAGCACCTTTAACTTTGTTCTGAGCACATGCATTCCGGGTATTATGGGGCATGAAGACACCTTTTATGCATATATCAGGATAAACAGATTTTTGAGGGTAACTCTGTTTCTGTTGCTGTGAGGAAACAGTTATATGCCCTGATACTAACAGTTTTCCTATTTATTTAAATCAAAGCTTACTTCAGCTAATGCAAGGCATTATGGGATACTTAGCTTAAGTGAACAGGATTATAACACAGGTACTAGCCAATTTGAGCTATATAAATGCCATATTAATACTTGATAATATGCATACTTAAAGACTTGGAATATAAATTGTGAGTAGTATTATCAGCATGATATATTTGTACGTTAGTCAACAGGTGCCCACTTGTCACCTTGGTGATCATTCAAGGTGACACTTTTGCCAGATTGATATATGAAGCAATGGTGAGGGCCTTTATATGTGATTTAAAGCATTTTAACAAACTGCATAAGCAACAAAGCATAATCAATACAGGTAAAACTAATACCCCTTGTAACACAAGCAACACTTTCAATATCACCTCTATCCAGGTGTGGGAAGTGAGTATTTCAAGATCCCCTCATGAGTAAGGTTATTCCAGGTTTGTTCTGCTTTGTGCATGTTGTTGCTGATTTGAACTCTGTGTGTCTTTTTTCTGTTTAGTAGTGTTTTTAAATTTAAAGTAAGTGGGTTAATATGTACATTAAAAACTTGGAGATAAGTTTCAATTTCATTCTGGTATTGGAGCTCTTTGGGTAATAGAGTCGGTTTGAAAAACTGGGGTAGGCATTATTATAGTGTGTCCCACAGTGCTACATAAATGGAGATAAAACAGAAATTTGGAGTAATGGCATTACAAGCGAGGCTTCCATGTAATATTTCTACATAGTACTGCCTAATCTTGTTATAGGTTACTTTGCAGCTGATTGTTGCTGTTTGGTAAGCAGGAGTGGCTAGCTTCTGTGCCTCATTGTATTGGGCTGAGCCACTGTGACCACATACTGGAGTTGTGGTGTCACAACCATCCCTTGCTTAACAAGCTGTATGCAGTGCGCTTGAGATTTGTGTTGCTGTGTGGTACACCACTAGTTTACGTAGATCCAGTTATTTGTTATAGATGTTGTCTTCCAGATAACCTACTGAACGGTTGGTAACCAATTTATCAGAATTGCTGTTAGGATCCAATCTTGGTATTAAGTTACCATCTTAATGCAGCTTATCATAAATAAGCAACATATCATTCACCATTTTCCAACATACTAAAAAGTACAATTAATAAGAATCTGAACATATTAAGCTATATAATTGCTTCAATAAATGTAAATAGTTACATTGTACCTTTCTAGGTGGCAAAAAGCTGTAGCAAATCCAGTGTCAAGGCTCTATTTAGTTGTAAATCAACATGTTTAAAGGTTATATCAACTAGTGAGGCTGCACCTTTGTTTAGAAAATAACTGAAGTACAAATGGAAAACTTCATTTAAATTGAGGCTTTCCACTTGGTTGAAATCATGATTTAAAGTGGTGATTTAAACTGCCTTGATTTAAATCAGTATACCCTGTTCAGACCCAAATTAGTGCAACTGACCTGTTCTGGACATCAGAAAATTATAACCTCTCCCATCTCCTTGTCTTAGATACAATATACAGTCATGGGCATACAATTCAGCCCTACAAACCTTTACACTCCCTATTTAATTTCAAGAATGTAAGTAGTCTCTTGAATTTAAGCACCATGCATAAGTGAGTGTAGGACTGTGGCCTTTGTATGCTAATAAAGTGTTCCATGCAGTAGCACCATGATAGTTAAATTTGCTCCCAGATTTTTATTTTAAACTTTTATAAAACCTGGTTTGAGTAAGAGAATTAATTTCAAAAGCTTCTTGTAGTTTAGAAACTGCTCAGATTTTCTAGGACATTTGAAGGGAAAACTCCCCAGTTGAGGTTGTTGGTTCTAGCTATGTTTTGTATGTATTAGATTTGTGTTTTGAATGTTGGCATAGTGATGTAGACACAATGGTAGAAGGTTCTGGATCACACAATGTACCAGAAGTAGTGCTTACTACAACACTCTAGGACTTCAGAAGATGCAATTGAAACCCACCATATCGTTTGGCTCTTTATTCCCTTCTAGGGGCTAGGTCAGAAGAGCTATTGGATGTGGTCCTTCGGTATTAGCATTAGGTCCATGCTTTTGTATCCAGTGATGGCAGGTTCAGTCTCTGTAGATGTATAGAGAGATTTGAATGATAGCCAGCCTCTGGTTCTTCGGGGTAAACTTCCCTGGTGGGCATTTTGTAACTTATACTAGTGTAAGCAGAGTCAGGATGAGCTGTACCCTGACATCTGGTGGTGAAGTATGGGAAGTGTGGAAAGAATGTCTGGAATGCGAAATCTCAAATATTTGCATAGGCACGCCTACCCCATCCCAGACTGCCGAGCTGTGGACTGCTTTGTGACAAGAAGTGACTCAACTCAGTTTGGTGGTACTTGCTAGACAAGGGACATGGTTCCAAAACCTGTGAAGAGAGAGAGTTGGGGAGGTATTGTGCCTGGTGGTGCAGGCTCCTTGTGAGCTAGAGCACAGTTGCCCCCCTCCTCTCTCCACTGTGGATGTCAGAGTTGATTTTTATCCTTAAGACTCTAGATACAGGTTGCTGAGCTGAACTCACTTTGGCTAATGTGCACTACCAGTGGGCTCCCCTACTATGTGCTGAGATAACAGAGCTGAAATCACAAAAGCTGAAATTACTGAGCTGGGAGCACTGAGTATGTGCTACTAGTGGGGGAGCCTGAAGCTATACTGTGACAGAGCAGCTGGGAGTGGAGCAGTTTATGGGATGGCTGGAGCGGACCACAGGACAGCTGTGAGTGGAGCGGCTGCAGAGCGGAGTAGCTGTGGGGCGGTGGAGCAGCCCACAGAGCGAACGGAGCCGAGCAGTTGCAGGGGACAACTGGAGCAGCTCACGAGGCAGCTGGTGGAGCGGAGCAGTTGTGAGGACGCCGGGAGGAGCAGAGTGGAGCAGCTGGTAAGGCGAGCAGTTCGTGGAGAAGGCGGAAGCAGAACCCACGGAGAGGCAGGGCAGTTGGCCCTGGACCACATAAGGTGCCCCTTTCACCCAGGCTGGGGGGAGGGACCTCTACAAATAGACTCTTGAATTCTGGGGTGGCATTGACCCAGAGACTTTTGGGTTGTTGGACTTTGGAGTGATGGACCTAAGACCCTAGGGGAAAGGACATTGCCAAATGTACTGGGGGGTGTATGGTTTGTGTTATAACTCTGTTTGTGGTGTTTCTCCAATGGGATGCCACATGATCTTCTTTATTAAAAAGATTTCGCTACACTCAACTCCGTGCTTGCGAGAGGGAAGTATTGCCTCTAGAGCCCCAGGAGGGATGGTATGTAAGTGTCCCAGGTCACTGGGTGGGGGCTCGAGCCGGTTATGCCTTGTGTTAGTGAAACGGAACCCCTGGATACTGAACCTGGCCCTTGTTGCTGCCAACTCAGAGGGGCAGAAGGGTTACACTAGCATAATGTGTCTCTGTCTGCCCTCCAGTGTGACACACATACCACATGAGATGATATCTGTAGCTGGGTCATTTGTAGGGGAATAATCTCTGGGTTTCTGACTTTAACAGCATGTGTTTCCACTACATGAACTGAAGGACTAGGGCAGGGGTAGGCAACCTATGGCATGCGTGCGAAAGGCATCTTGCGAGCTGATTTTCAGTGGCACTCATGCTGCCTGGGTCCTGGCCACTGGTCCGGGGGGCTCGGCAGTTTAATTTAATTTTAAATGAAGCATTTTAAACATTTTAAAAAGCTTATTTACTTTACATACAACAATAGTTTAGTTATATATTATAGAGTTATGGAAAGAGACCTTCTAAAAACTTTAAGATGTATTACTGGTACAGGAAACCTTAAATTAGAGTGAATAAATGAAAACTCGGCACACCACTTCTGAAAGGTTGCCAACCCCTGGACTAGGGCCTCAATATGTAGGGTTGCTAGGCTTTCACTTCCATTGCTGACACTTTCCAAAAAGCTGTAAGTTCCGTGAGTTTATCTAACTCATTGTGACATAAAACCTTAATGGTGATCTCAGCAGTATTAAGTTGGCATAGCTTTGCAACTGAATGGTTGGACTGTGACAATCAGAATATGAGGTCACTGCTGAAGTTTTACATGAGAGAGTGAGTAGGATTAAGATGGATTATGGATTGCTTTCTGTATTTTTGGAGATGGAAGTGAATACTTTCTGCAGCATCATGTGTTAGCAGCAGCGTTGTAGGCAATGTGCAAGTTGCAAGGAATGCTGCGCACTTGTCCCTTAATTTGTTTGGATGCCTTGAGGGAGTTGAATAGAAGGGGTTAGGTCCTGATGCAACCTTAACTTTCACTAAACATAATTTTTGTTTGTTTATATGATGGATCACATTCTGCTCCCATTTACTTTAGTGTGAATCTAGAACACCTCCATTGTCTTCCATAGAGTTGTTCCAGAATTTATGAACTTAATTAGGGGCAGGATTTTATATGCATGGCTTGAGTCAGTTTGTCATAGCCCTATTTTATTATTTATAACCAGTTTCAATACAGGTTGCCTCTGGTAACAATAACTGCCTAAGAAAAGGTAGGGGAAAGCCAATGAATGCCGTAAGTGAAAACATGAATATTTTTTATGAACATATATTAGTTTAGTTTATCCTTCTAAAAAGGGATTGAGGTTTTCAAGTAAAGTCAGGGCTAGTGTTTTTCGAATAGTCTCCCTGTGATGAATATTTATTCTCAGTTGTTTATTTTTTGAGGGACATGAAATAATAATTGCTGCTCTTGAAGGCTTTTTTGTAAACTTTCTGAAGATTTTGCTTTATTTATTAAAACTTTTCCTTAAAACACAGAACTTCTAAATGACTGTTCATTTAAAAATTAAGTACAGAGAGAACTGGGTAACGTGTTTAAAATGTCTCTAATTAAGCTTTATTTTTACTGTGAAATACAAATCTTAAAAATACATATACGGACAAGAATGAACTAGTGCCCCAGTATTTTCACCTTAGGGACCTGATACTACAGTCACTGATTGAGTGGACAGGGTAGAGCCTTGCAAGCCAGCCTAAATCTGTCAGGACCCAACTACAAGTGTCAGGTTCAAGATCAGGTCTGAAAATGACTTGGCAATCTTGGTTAGGGTCAGCTGTGCTCAGGTCAGGTTTGGATCTGCGTCTGGGTTAGGTTTAAAATTAGGCTTAAGCAGACCTCTAGGGCATGTTCCTATTGACTCTCTTGGGACTTTGTGTGGGCATAAGAGTCAGTACAGTTCTAGTTGCAGGATCTGAACCTAGGAATGCAATTACTGGATTTGTGAATGCAAATGTAGGGTTTGGTGGGTGTATGTGCATTTTTATTATAGACACATAACCACCAATAAAATGTTGATTCTTGCTTTACCACAGTAATCTTACTTGCTTTTGTTTGTATGGATTCTTCATGTAGCTTTTATTAACCCCTCCAAACTCCACCCAGCAAAAATTATTAGCGTTGTTCTTATCATAAAATGGAATGGTACGATAAAAATGAGCCAACATGACTTGGCATGACAGTTACGGCATGCCTTCTGGTGAAGTTTTAAGAAGGGGTATTTTGACATGTATTCCTCCTAGCTTTTTTCTCCTTTAGACGAGAAATCATCAGATGCCAAGTAAGGTTTCCACAAGGTGGAATATTTTTACATACTGAACATTTTATTGCTAAAGCAGCATTTTTAAAACAGCTGTTCTGATTGCTATGATTTATGTTGGCAGGGTGAGGGCAGCACTGTTCCTCTTGGATGGCTGTCTGTTGAAGTAAGATCTTTTTGGACACCTCTCAGTGTTAATTTTTCAATAAGGGAAAGGAGCAGAACTATTCAAGAATCTGGGATAATTCTTTCCTTCCTTCGAAGCTTGAATGTGACTAATGATTATGTTGTGTATGTATTGCATATCAATGAACAGGTTTTAAATAGGGCAGTAAATATAAATGCTTTTATAATGTGGTGTTGCAAAAGTCCCCATGTTATACAGGGGCCAGATTCTGCTCTAATTCAAGTCAGTGAAGATTTGACATTGAATTCATTGTGAAAGTGTTGGGTCCAGTACACTGAAGGCTTCATACTCTGCAAAGAATCACAAAATTCATAAATGATAAGCCCATGATCTTCTAAGGCAAGATGCTGCAAATGCTAAGTTTGAGTTGTGCTAAATTTTACAACTATCTTTCAGAGCAATATTCTGATAATCCTCATATAAGGGGGAAAGTGTATATGTATTCCATACACAATGGTTGCCAGTTAAATTAGTATTTGTCAACAATCATCAGTTATCACCCACTCTAGCTGTGGGGATATCTGTGTGGTGACCTACGGCAAATGCTGACTTTTTAATGGCAATCATTGTATAGTAGAGCTCCCTATTATTAGTTTCTGGGCTTAAAGTGCTCTTTTGGGTTGTTTAGGAACAGTTTGTAATTCTTGATTGTGCTCACACAATGGAATTAATAAGAAGGTAGAAAGGTAGAAAGGGAACTTATGAAAAAAGGTATGTAATCTTGAAAACAGATTTATTTTTGTGTACAGATAAGAAATGGTTGTATTTCCATCTAGAAGTACTTTAATGGGATGTCTCAAAATCAGGATTGTTCTTTCTTACTGATAATGTGAACATTGTACTTCACTGTGTAATATCTCTTTTAGGGATAAGGGTTGCCTTAAATGTTGTCCTTATTGCTGGTGGGATGTTGCATATTTTTATTATTGTTGTTATAAAACAAACTTTATTGCACAGTGACTTTAGTGAAGTCCATTTATTTTGCAATTAAGTTACAAATCATCTGGAGTCTGCTGTGCATCTCCATTCTTACAGCTCATGGGCACATTCGTAGAGGCCACTTTCAAAAGATAATTACCAGCTAATGGCTAAGTAAATGAAGATATTTGATACGTAGTCTCTTTTTAAAATATATATGTTTTCTTTTTTCTTCATACTTTTGCATGCTGCTTGACATCTTTAATTGCTGAATGGGGAGCCAAGTGCTGTGGGTATAGAAGACTTCTACTTGGTGAAAACATATTTGTGCCGTTCGCAAAGTTGCCTGGCTCATCTCTTTAAAAGTGTGTGATCTGTACTATCACAGTAATACAGAGATGGTTGTAAATATTTGTATTTTTATCAAAAAGCATCAGTCACAAAATTACATTTCAGCAGTTTAGTTTAGTTTACTGGGTTGGAAAAGGATAAAAATAAGAACATGCAATAATAAATGTATACAGCTATTTTTGTGTATGTTTGAATGTATTTATAGCCTATGTTCTGTGATATACTGTGAACATTGTTTATTTAATTTGATTCTGAAGTTAACTTTTGGTGGTCTGTTTTCTGCTGCAAAGATTCTCCAAATGAAAAGGCGGTCAATCAGCTTCTCTGTGTTTAAAGTTTCAGTGCAGGTTACTACAGAGGAGGAAACGCCTTTCTTAGTCATCAGTAGGCAAACTATTTGTGCAATTCTGCATTTCTTACACTGAGACTATTTTGGTAAATTAGTCAACTTGAGCAGGGATTGCAGAATCAGGCTCTCTATTAACATTTTTGCTAGTCTCACTATCCACTTCCGTAGACATTAAATCACTTTCAATTAAAATGTAATAGCCGGTTACAGCTGCAGTAGAACTTTGAAGAAATGGTGTATTCTGATGATGGAAAAATCAAAATCAGTATCTTCACAACTTCTGAGAGGTATAATGATCTGTAAACTAAATACAGCTGATGAATGCTTACTTACCAAATGTTTTTATTTGTGCTTACAATCTGTAGTTAGGATTATCATATTGTTTGCAGTTATGGCACCATTGTCTTCTGTACAATAGATTGCTGTTTCATGGGGTTTATATAGTAACTGAACTATTAATAATTCTGTGTATATGATCTGAAGCCAGAAGTAAACATTTTAATGTTATCAAAACAGCATTGTTAATATATACCGAAGTTATATAATAAAAGTCCCAAAAAGGATTGGTTCAGTTGTTTCAGATGTTTGTATCAGTAAGTCAAAAGACTGTTCTATCTTGGAAAAATGTTAAAAATAGTGGGGACTAGTACAATTGTGTACATAAGGGGATGGGAAAAATTACTAAGTTACTTTGTTCAGAACCAGTTTTAGTCTTTCCAGAGCCTAGTTCTACTTGCTTCATGGGGTTAATTGGTTACAGGTAGTTAGTTCATAAGTTGACTCACCTCCATATCAGTGTAGAGTAGAATCTTCTCAGTGAAGGAGTTGAAAAATTTCTCAGACAGCTGCTGGCTTTAGAACTAATCCTACTAGTCTGAGTGAAAAATTCTTGTACAGCCACCCCCTCGTTCCTTTCCATACCACGTAATAATAGGGTCCTCTTCACTGCTATAAGTTGTAGTGCCTGCCTACTTTGTTCTCTTCCTTCCAGTAGGCCATGTCAGGTGTCTCTTCCCAGCATAGGGTAGAAGAGGGTGCTGCCATCAGCTGTATTGGGCTCTCTGCTTCTGCACCACGAGTTTAGGTCGAATTTAGCAGAGTCAGATAGATTTAACCCTGCACCTGTCCACACGATGAAAGCATTTTTGTCGACTTAAAGGGCTCTTAAAATCGTTTTCTGTACTTCTCCCCGATGAGGGGATTAGCACTGAAATCGACCCTGCTAGATCAAATTTGGGATAGTATGGATGCAATTCGATGGTATTGGCCTCTAGGAGCTATCCCAGAGTGCTCCATTGTAACCGCTCTGGACAACACTCTCAACTCAGGTTTCAGAGTAGCAGTGGTGTTAGTCTGTGTCTGCAAAAAGAACAAGAGTACTTGTGGCACCTTAGAGACTAACAGATTTATTTCAGCATAAGCTTTCGTGGGCTACAGCTCACTTCTTTGGATGCATAGAATGGAACACACAGAAGATATTTATACATACAGAGAACATGAAAAAGTGGAAGTAGCCATGGCAACTGTAAGAGGCCAGTCAAGTGAGATGAGCTATCATCAGCAGGAGGAAAAAAAAACCTTTGAAGTGATAATTGAGGTGACCTGTAGAAGGTGTGAGGAGCACTTAACATGGGGAAATAGATTCAATTAGTGTAATGACCCAACCATTCCCAGTCTCTGTTTAAACCTAAGTTAATTGTATCTAATTTGCATATTAATTTGAGTTCAGCAGTCTCTCTTTGGAGTCTATTTTTGACTTTTTTTGTTGCAAAATTGCCACCTTCAACTCTGTCACCGAGTGGTACCACTGGTTTTTGAGTGTTATGATTCCTGATGTCAGGTTTGTGTCCATTTATTCTTTTGCATAGAGATTGTCCTGTTTGGCCAATGTACATGGCAGATGGGCATTGCTGTCACTTGATGGCATATATCACGTTGGTAGATGTGCGGGTGAACGAGCTGGTGTGGCTGATGTGGTTAGGTCCTATGATGGTGTCACTTGAATAGATATGTGGACAGAGCTGACATCAGGCTTTTTTGCAAGGATAGGTTCCGGGTTAGTGTTTATGTTGTATGGTGTGTGGTTACTGGTGAGTATTTGCTTCAGGTTGGGAGGCTGTCTATAAGCGAGGACAGGCCTGTCTCCCAAGATCTGTGAGAGTGAGGGATCATCTTTCAGAATAGATTGTAGATCTTTGATGATGCGCTTGAGAGGTTTTAGTTGGGGGCTGAAGGTGACGGCTAGTGGAGTTCTGTTATTTTTTTTGTTGTGCCTGTCCTGTAGTAGGTGGCTTCTGGGTACTCTTCTGGCTCTGTCAATCTGTTTCTTCACTTCAGCAGGTGGGTATTGTAGTTTTAAGAATGCTTGATAGAGATCTTATAGGTGTTTATCTCTGTCTGAGGGATTGGAGCAAATGCGGTTGTGTCTACAGCCAAGCTCTAAGATAATGGATCGTGTGGTGTGTCCTGGATGGAAGCTGGAGGCATGTAGATAACTCAGACACACTGGCCAGGTAGACAGGAAAAGCCCCACAAACTTTTGAATTTCATTTCCTGTTTGGCCAGCGTAGCGAGCTGATCGGCACAGGTGACCATGGAGTGCCAGAATCTCAAAAGAGCCCAGCATGGACCGAACGGGAGGTACTGGATCTGATCGCTGTATGGGGCGATGAATCTGTGCTATCCCAACTCTATTCCAAAAGATGAAATGCCAGAATACTTGAAAAAAATCTCCAAGGGCATGAAGGACAGATGTTATAACAGGGAGCCGAAGCAGTGCCATGAGAAGCCTACCAAAGAACCAGAGAGGCAAATGGCGGCTCCGGGTCAAACCCCAGACATGCTGCTTCTATGATGCCATTCTAGGGGGTGCCTATACAACTACCCCACCACTGTGCTTCCTCCTCTCCCACCCCTCCCGGTCTACCTTGGCAGTTATCCCCCCCCCCATTTGTGTGATGAATTAATAAAGAATGCACAAATTTGAAACAACAATGACTTTTCCGCCTCTGCAATCGGAGATCAAAGAGGGGAGAGGAGGGTGGTTGGCTTACAGCGAAGTAGAGTGATCAGGGGGGCGGGTTTTCATCAAGGAGAAACAAACAGAACTTTCACACTGTAGCCTGGCCAGTCATGAAACTGGTTTTCGAAGCTTCTTTGATGCACAGCGCGCCCTGCTGTGCTCTTCTAAACACCCTGGTGTCTGGTTGCATGTAATCAGCCACCAGGCCATTTGCCTCAACCTCCCACCTTATGTCTCCCCCTTACTCTCACAGATACTGTGGAGCACACAGCAAGCAGTAATAACAATTGGAATACTGGTTTCGCTGAGTTCTAACCGAGTCAGTAAACTGTGCCAGCGAGCTTTTAAACGTCCAAAGGGACACTCTACCACCATTCTGCACTTGCTCAGCCTATAGTTGAACTGCTTCTTACTGCTGTGCAGGCTTCATGAGCCATGCGAGCAAGGGATAGGCTGGAGTAGGTGTGACCACGCGGTGCTGCCGACTAGGAGAGCAGCCTGAGACAGAAGCCTCCAGCTGGCATGATATTCCAGGCAGGACTGAATCTCCATTAGATGAAGCTTAAAAGAAGAGAATGCCCTGGAGTCATTCCTATTTTTGTCCAGGCGCCCCTAACTGACCTCATGGAGGCTGGCCAGGAACACCCATGTCTGCCCAGGCGCCCCCGCCCAGCCTAACTGAGGTCAGCCAGGAGCACGCCCGGGCCGCCGGCACCGGCTAGCAGTCATATTGTACTGTCGATGCTAGCCTTGGTACTGTGAACGCACACCGCCAACTTAATGCGCTTAGTGGGGACACACACAATCGACTGTATCAAATCGATTTCTAAAAAATCGACTTCTGTTAAATCGACCTAATTTCGTAGTGTAGACATACCCTTAGAGACAGGGCTGGAGCATGATGGAGAGAAGTTGTGAGGCAGAGACGCCTCCTGTGCATCTTTTGGGGAGAGGAATCTAGCCTTGCCAACCGCTTCCTTCCTGCCTGTGTATAAAGGCAAACTATAAGGGGAAGGTAAGCTAACACATCAAAAACAGTTGAATAATACAGATTGTCCAAAGGAATCTGGTTCAAAAAGATGGAGTAAAAATAAAAAACAAATTCTGTTCCCTAAGGTAATACATAACTATTAAACAGATTTCAATGGGGAATATACACACACATCTTCAAGCAGAATATTTGGTTCAAAAAGCTTAACTCTTTTTTTTAGCTTTCACCTTTTGAGTCTGACATTCAAGTTGCTTCTTTAGGCTTCCTGCAAGTTGTTTTATTCACAATAAGATATTACTATGATTAAATAATAAATAATAAATTTAAAAGGATCACTTTCTTTCCATGTTGGATGGTGTACTCCAGTGATGGGCAACCTGTGGCCCATCTTGATAATCCGCTGGCGGGCTGCCGGACAGTTGGTTTACATTTGCATGGCTGCCCGCAGCTCCCAGTGGCCGTGGTTCGATGATCCTGGCCAATGGGAGCTGTGGGAAGCGTCGCGGAACTCTTAGTTTCAAACAAAGAGCCTCAGACTTAGGAACATGTTGAATGATTTCATTGTCTTAGAGGGACAAGGTGGCTGAGGTAATATCTTTTATTGGACTTAACTTCTACTCCTGCAGGAATTCTGTGCTACTGCACATGTGCAGAGTTCATGTCCCCCTGCAAATTTCTTTGCTTTCCTGCAGAAAAAAATGCCTCCTGATAGAAGAGCAAAGGGAAGCCACAAGAAGGGTCATGCGCCCCTCCACTGTAGCATGGGTGCATTGTTTTGGGCACCCAGAGCAGCTGATGGAGAGAGAAATCACCGTGGGTCAGGGGCCGGACTAGGGACATCCCAGCTGGCGGCTCCTACCCTGTGCTGGGCTCATCTGCTAGTCCTGGCTGGGTTGGGGGCGGGGAGGACGGACTTCTTCTTCCCCTGCAAGGAGTGGCTGGGGCCGATCAGACCCACCCCCAGAAATCACCCCTGGCTGCAGGAAACTCCAGCACCCCTTTCCACCACTTCTTGCCCTCATTGCTTCTCAGCCACAGGGGAGGGGTCACTGTATGGGGAGCTGATCCTGTGTCCACCCAACCCCGTTGCATCCAGACTCCCACATTCAACTCCCCTCATGCTGAGTCTCCGCCCGCCCCGCATCCAAACCCAAACCCCACTGAGCCTTATACCCTGTACCCATACCCCCCTTCTGAGCCCCTTTCTTTGCGTCTGGACCCCCACCGAGCCTTTCCCACTGAGTCTTCTGCAATCAAACCCCCACCCCAATGAGCCTTAGCCCTTCTGCAGCTGGACCACCCCAACAAGACCCCCCTCCCACCGAACTCAGCACTAACCAGCTGCACCTGCACCCCCACCCTACTAAGCCTCACACCCCCAGTGTCTGGACCACCCTGCTGAGCCCCCCACATCCAGACCTTCTCTGGTGAGCTCCAATCACACTCGGAACCCCCAAATGAGCCCCCAAGCATCCAGGTTCAGCCCTGCACCAAGACGCCCTACTGAGCTTCTTGCACTGAGATTGCCCCACACACAACCCTCTCAACCCACACTTGGATCCCCCCACAGTAAGCCCCTCCACACTTGAATCCTGCTGGGCTGAGCCTGCCTGCACGTACCTAGTGTTCCTGGCGTGGAGGGGCAGTACCCCAGGATGTTTCTGGGGGCAGGCCCAGCCTTTGACCTGTGTCAGAGTCAGGTGTAGTCTCACTTCCAAGTCCGTGTGCCAGAGGGGAGCTGCAGAGCGATCTTCCATCTCCATGCAGCCAGGGCCCTGTGCTCTCCACTGCCATGCTGGAGCCTGCAGAATTTTAGAATATTGTGTTCAGAATCTTTATCTCATTGGCACAGAATTTTTAATTTTTTGGGCACAGAATTCTCCCAGGAGCAAATTTCTGTTGGTAAAAGAGAAAAAAGTTTTTGAACAGTGCTGATGTTCTTCTTCAGCTTTTCAAATGTTATCTTTTCTTCACTTAGTTGGTATAGATAGCTTGTGTATGTGTTCTGTTATAGAAAGCAAGGTGTTGTGGTCTGTATTTTACATGATTATGTAATTCAGCTCATTATAAAGACTAAACCATGTGCTTTACTAGCAGAAGGAAAGCAAGGTAATTGTGCTCTGTCTTTGTGAGTCTAAAGTTCAAAAGTGCAGGTGGACTGCTTATTCTTAGTGACTGAACAGATAGCAGTGTGCCATTTGAGCAAGTGAGTGGTTCTGTTTTTCTCAATTCTGTGTAAGCAATACATGAGATTCTCCCAAGATTGTGTGTGTCCAAAGTCTGAAGTTTGGGTCAGCTGAGTATAATGAGATGTACTGTAAAAGACGTTGACTTTAAAAATGAAGTATGTTGTTCTAAAGGAATTTGTTTGTGGTTTTACTAGACTGTGTATTAATTTTTTTCCTCTGTTTCTTAATTGTAGTGGGAGTTGAGAGATAGGGGATTGAAAATTGGATTGTTTAATTTCTGAAAATAATTAGCAGTTGAGTGATAAAGAATAGTCACAGGTGAGATGAGATGGCGATCAGCTGATTGGATTACATTTAGTCTAGGGTTTGAGACAGAGCAGGAGTGTTAGACCTGATGAAACTGAGAGCTCAGAAACTGAGAGTTTTTTGTTTTTTTTTACCCAGAATAGTTGAGGATTATTTTAATTGTTTTGGACCTATTCTACACAGTTTTTATGCACACTTTCTGTTTTTAAAAATAAAACAAAAATATGCTTTAGTAGATTCCCTTTTCTCTAATAAAATAGGCACCTTTTTGTATATGTGGTACTCTAGATGTCATCTTCTCAGTTAAAGAAACAATCTAAAATTACTGTATTAGGAATCCTAGTGGCAGTCACCAGTAACCATCTCCAACAGTACTTCTTTCCCCCATAATAAACAGTCCCTTTCAAGTCCTCCAACTCCAAATGCCTGAATAAATAGAAAAATCTTGTATCATGTCTTGAATGTTTAAATCTGGGTTACTTCAATGAGGAGTAAGTTCCAAATCTGAAGGCAGCTAATGAAGAAAGCGGTACCAGCATCTCTCCTCTGATTTTTAAGTGAAGGGGCTCTTGCTCATTGCTTAAGGTGATCTTGGGTATGCAGCTTTGCATAGAGAGTGGCAGTTTCTCAAGTAGGGCAGGTGCTAAAAATTTTAGGACTTTATAGGTCAAAACAAACATCTTAAATTCTGCCTGGAAACCAATAGTATTGATATTGTGAAAGCAGGATTCCTTTGTTAGTGACATTGGTTAGTTGAGTAGTTTCTTGCTGGATACTTTGCTGTGAAGTACATATGTGCTGGGGGAACATAAATACAATCTCATACAAATGAAAATCATTCAGAAAGTTACTTACCCAATTGTATGTTTTATAATTATTGAAGTCTGCTACAGTTCTTTGTTCTGTCACTTGTTACAGCATACAGGAAGATAGACATCATTAAGTGTTCTTGTGTGCGTTTGGGCATCTATGTTTGTACAGCCAATTACGGGCTTTCTGTATTATCAAATTAATAGTTACCTATTAACATGGAAGAAAATGGTCACTGTTCAGCTGATATCTCTCTAGAGGGTTGATGTCCATAAAGTTAACAGATATGTAGAAGTATTACAGAGGTCAATCTTGCAAAAAGTGAAAAAAGAGGAAAGCTGCAGCAACATATTATAAATGCTGTGTATATATATATAGGGGAATGATTATTAACCACCCCACCCCCATCTGTCTATATGTTAGCTTTCTGACTACAAGATGCTGGTATCCACAATAGAGCAAAGTAAGTAGGTATGCTGCAAGACATGGCTGACACAAACAGGAATTGAGAAATTTTTTAAAATCACTGCATCTTCTGCAAGGATATTGCTTGTCTTTCTAAATTCATATTCCTGTATTTAAGCATCATACTAAAGCCGATGACAAACTACTGGAGATAACACACAAAAACGTTAAAATCTAATCTCTTTTGCCATGACACAATCCAAATAAAATGAGGACTCTATGAAAGAGCACATCTATGCTTAGGGAAGTGGAACATTAAGCTTAAATCAACATAGTAGGTAAATAAGTATAGCAAAGTTGAAACACCATATCTGCTGTACAGTGCAAACCTCATCTAATCATCAAAATAGAGAAAAGATGTGGGGAGAGGAAGAGAAATCCAACTGCCTTTCTCACCAAGGGGACAGAAGGGTATCACATTTATTCATTAATTATTTAAAAACACATTAAAAGTATTCCCTTAATAACAGACACAATTGAGGTTGTGAAATACAAAAAATAGGGAAGTGGGGAATAACAAGTGAGGTCAACTTAAAAAAACCCCTTAATATTTAAGTCAGAAGAATTATTAGAGAAGTGGGGAGAGAGTTTCAATCTTTAGCGCTCATTGCAGGAAAGGCAAGTTAATCAGGGACGTGATGCTGAGATTCCTAAAACGCAGGTGGCATCAGAGTGCAGATACTTGTCACCTAGTTAGTCTCTAATAAAGGTAAGGCTTACACAATTTGGGCTTTAAAAACTATTTATGCCAACTTAGAATCAACTTTTTGCTTTAGAGGCAGCATGAATGTAATATGATTGCTCAAACCAGCTGTTGTATGCTGAGCAAGCTGCCAATGACAGAGAAGAGATTCAACTGCAATAATCAAGCCTCCTGGTCATGAGGGCATGTTTTGCTAATTTATTACAGATTAAATAACTCTGCATATGCAACTGAAGAAACTTTCAAGCTGTGTCTGACATGGTTTATCATTGACGGGATGGTCAAGGTTAATCCAACTTTCTTATTTTTCTTCATTACATCAGAATGAGTCCTCTTGAGTATGTCACTGGGGTCCAAGTGCAGCTGTAGCTGAATAGCTGTTGTTTCTCCATCACCCCAGCAGAACAGGAAAGTGGATTCTGAAGTGTAAATTATTAAATTGCTGGGCTTTGTTGGCATCGGTATTAAATTTGGCTAAAAACACACTGTGCTTACATGCAATACTCTGTGTGTGTGTGTGTGTGTGTGTATAAAATATATTTCTGAAGTCATTTATATGGAAGAAAGAAATTGAAGGGACACTCAATTTAATTTTTTTAAAATTGACTAATTTTTTAAAACAAACGATTTTCTGTCAGAGTACCTTTTAAATAATATGCTCTGAAAGTATTTGTAAGCAGTTATTTAAAAGTAGGTAAGGGTTTTTTGCTTCTTGGTTCATGTTTACAAAGTCTGTTAGCAGTGGAGGAACTGTTTACCTATGCAGAGGAAACATTGAAACTGTACACAAAGTGTTGGAGGGTATGTCTACACTGCAGTTAGACACCCTCAGCTGACCTGTGCCAGCTGACTTGTCCTGTGGAGCTCGGGCTGTTGAATGGCAGTGAAGATATTCAGGCTCGGACTGCATCCCAAGCCCTGGTATCTTCCCATTTCTCAGGGTCCTAGAGCTTGGGCTGTGTGACGTTATTGATATAAACTGGGACCATATAGAACATGGGTTGCAACCAAGGTTCTGTAGTGCCACCAAATCTTATGTAAAGGGGGTCATATAAGGTGTCTAAGACCAGGTTACGGGTTACTGGTTATGATTGTGCTGTCTGTATGTACGTGATCATTTTGTGTGTTGAGTTATAAGTATTGGCTGTATACTGTCTGTATTTTAATTGGTGCTGCAGTTCTGGGTGACACCCCAGACTAGTTGGATGTCAGCTCAGCTTAGCCTGCTTGATGGCCCAGTAAGGACCATCACCTACCAATTGACCCATTGAGAGGAGGCGAATTGCCTGTGACTCAGCAAGGTATGCAGAAGCTGGCCATGTGACTGCAAACCCATTTGCGTAACTTCCACAGTAGGAACAAAGGAGTTCGTTTACACCTGGAAAGTCGATATAAGGCAAGGCCTCATCCCATTTTGTCTTCATTCCTGCTTCTTACCTCTGGAGACT
>NC_133783.1:30434817-30482524 GCF_003597395.2 Chelonoidis abingdonii | reverse complement strand
ATAACTTCAACTACAAAAATGATACAGACATACAGACAGCACAATCATAACCAGTAACCCGTAACCTGGTCTTAGACACCTTATATGACCCCCTTTACATAAGATTTGGTGGCACTACAGAACCTTGATTGCAACCCATGTTCTATATGGTCCCAGTTTATATCAGTAACGTCACAGGCTGCAGCCCAAGTCTGAATGTCAACACTGCAATTAAATAGTTCCTTCACCCAAGTGAGCTCCATGAGTCCAAGTGAACCTTGGGTCAACCATGGGTTTTTAATTGTAGTGTAGGCATACCTAGAGAGACAAGGTGAATGAGGTAATATCATTTATTGGACTAACTTTTATTGATGAGGGAGACAAGTTTTAGAGCTTACCCAGAGCTCTTCAGATTTGATAAAGTATTGTTAAATATGCAGAACAAACAAGATGGGGGGGGGGGAAGAGAAATCTTTTTGTTAATTTGAGTTATAGTAAATCAAAGATCAAGTACAGAAGGTACAAACCTTTCAGACAAATGTGAGTTTTTTTCCGAATAGATAGTGACTCTATAAAGATAAAAGGAAGATACTGAGGATGTCCCAAAAGTTAATGTTACTAACTAACTTTACACGAGCCTCAAGTTAAAATGTTGCATAAGGTTCAGAAATTTATAACAAAACAAAGTCTTTCTTAGTATTGCAATCATTTCTTCCTGCCCTCTCTCTGCCGTAAGTCTCTGACTCATAGCTCCTCCCCAGAGTTCCCTCAAGTTCTTTCATGAATGTCTTAGGTCAGCGATGCCCAACCTTATTACAGGAGGGCCATGTAAACCTAAGCACAACCTTGTGTGGGTCAAACAGATTCTACAAATTTTAATAAGATTTCAAGTCACCTGTACTGATTTATGCTTTAAGTTGACCTTGTTTCATAAGTAGATAGGTTGTTTCAGTGTACAGTATTGTGTAAACTAAAGTGATATAAACATGATTACAAAACACTAATGAATTGGCTGTTAATATATTGTGTTGAAGCAGGACACAGGGCTTATGAAATGGTCTTGTGGGCCATGGGTTGGGCACGCCTGTTTTAGGCCTCCATACTAATAGCTGCAAGAGTTTTATTTAATTTTCTTCTCTCAGCTTTCAAGCCCTATAGTTTCCCAGCTTCTCAAGCACCCCAAGTCACAGTGCTTCAGACTGGAGATTTTTATTTACCTGATCAAACTATCTTATTCTCCTCTCCTCTCCCCTTCACAGCTTGTTTAATCGCAACACTTTCACACTAAATACTGGCATAACAACAGGGACATTTTGTAAACAGCTTGTGATTCTGAGGGAAAGCAACATGTAAAACTGACATCATTGTGGCAGCATAAATTCTGCTAGTGTGAGTACAGAAGCTAAAAGTGAGCTGTAGAGTATTGCCAATATAGCTTAAACTTCACTATTTAATTTGTGATCAAACTTCAGTCACTTTGGGAGAGAATTTGGGATGGAAATTGGTAGTGTGAGTCTCTCTCTCTCTCTCTCTCTTATTCCATTCTTATCCCTCTTTCTTTGCCCTTTTCCCATTGAAATATTTGTTATAACTAGGGCTGTCAATTAATTGCAGTTAATTAATGCAATTAACTGAAAACAAAATTAATGTGTTAATTTTTTTTAACTGCTTTAATAGCATACATCTGGTCGCAGGGAGGCATGGGCTGCGGAGGAACCTGACAGTGTCCGGTCAGATGCAGTAACCCAGTCTGCCTCTGGAGGGTGGGAAGAGAAGAAGGAGAGGAGAGGAGAGGAAGTGGCTCCCATCCCAGCACCGGCGGAGAGGTAGGGATCTTGAATCCACCATTGCCTCCAGTGAGCCCCTCACTCTGGGAATGACCCCTCCTCCCTGTGCTGTGCCTCAAGATTCCTCTAAAGGAAGAACTAGAAGTAGGACTGAGTGGATTTGTAGATTCTAAAATATTACATTGTTCTATTTTTGAGTTCACTTACATTAAAAGAAATCTACTTTTGTAAGTTCAACTTTCATGATAAAGAGATTGCACTACAATATTTCTATGAGGTGAACTGAAATACTATTTCTGTTTCTTTTTTTTATAGAGCAAATATTTGTAATAAAAAATAATACAAAGTGAGCATGATACACTTTATATTCTGTGTCGTAATTGAAATCAATATATTTGAAAATGTAGAAAATATCCAAAATATTTAAATAAAAGTATTCTATTATTGTTTAGCAGTGTGATTAAAACTGTGATTAATTGTGATGAATTTTTTTAATTGCTTGACAGTCCTAATTATAATTTTGTATATCTCATATATACGCATTATTCATAAGCAAGGGGAGACCAAATGACTTGATAAACTAAATAGAAACTTTGACCAGCAGCACTTCCACTGTGAGGCATAACTTTGTTTCAGTAACTGGAAATTGTGTTTTCCTCTTTTAGCCAGGTCATATTGTGAGAAGTTACTTGCACAGCTCTAGAAATAGAGCTAACTGAAAACTCCTGTATCCACAAAACCTGACCTTGAATGTATTTGTTCTTTTTTGCTGGATCTAAACGAGGGGTTGGCAACCTCTGGCATGCGGCTCACCAGGGTAAGCACCCTGGCGGGCCGGCCAGTTTGTTTACCTGCCGCGTCGACAGGTTCAGCCCACCACGGCTCCCAATGGCCTTGATTTGCCATCCCAGGCCAATGGAGGTGGCGAGAAGCCGTGGCCAGAACATCCGTCACCCGCGCCGCTTCCCACTGTCCCCATTGGCTTGGGACAGCGAACCGCGGCCAGCCGAACCTGCTGATGCGGCAGATAAACAAACTGGTCTGGCCCGCCAGGGTGCTTACCCTGGTGAGCTGCGTGCCAGAGGTTGCCGACCGCTGATTTACACTCATCCGGGCTCAGAACAATAACTAGTTTATACTAGTATGTAGTTCCCCCCCCCCCCCCCCCACGCCATGCAAAGCTTCTATATTTATGTTTAGGGGAGGAGAGGTTGCTATAACTTTTCTGAGGATGTTATATATATCTTTATTTAGTGTGGTCCTTAGAGATTACAAATGGAACTGAGCAGAATAGATATTATGGAAGTAAATATGGTGTAAAAAACATCTAGCGAAGGACTAGATTAAGGGAGTGGTAATACATTGTAATATAGTACACCTCCTAAATTGCTAGCTTGAGACAAGACCAGTTTGGTGGTGATAAAGTAGTTAATTACAATGACTTTTGGTCTGTGTGAACTGAGCTGGGGATCTCTGTCAAACTAGATGGTATTCGTGTCACAGCTACTCTTTGAATTCTCAGCAGAAGGAACTGAGTGGCCATGGAGGTTAAGCTGCTCTTCAATTTCCTGAGGTTGAGTATCCTGCTCAAGGTTGGGAATGGTGTAGGGAAATTTGTCCTGCTGTTCATGCTGTACTGATTTTCAGATAGGACTACAGTCTGTATGGTTGTGAGTCTGGCACACTTTGAGGCCTAAACTCACTAAAATATAAATAGGTTTCATAGATGTGATTAATTTTCTGTTTCAGTTTTGTACATTATGTGCTGACCTATTTGCAGACCCTTTTTTGATATATGAAGGAGGTGAGATTGCTTTTCAGGTGTGGGCTATTTTATTTCAGGAGTGTTTTGCAGAGAGTGGAGATGGGAGTGTGGCCTTTTAAAATAGACCAAACCTCCCTGGACTTGGGTTCACTCTTTCTTTTTTTCATTGCATACTGAAGCCCACAACTTAAAATACAACATTAGGGTTTTCACTGGAAATGTTTCAGGAAATACTGCACGTATTTTGATATGTTGGTTTTCTGCGGTCTCTGTGTTACACTGGAATGCCTATTCTGTCTTGTGTAACCATTTTTTCCCTTGTGTAAAGAAAAATGGAAAGCTAAAATGTAGTTTTTAGTGTCATGTGATGGATTTTTGATTGCTTAGTGTTTCAGTACTATTCCAATGGCATATAATTCCTTTTTTGTATGCTGTATAAAGCAATTGATCTTTTTAAAGAAAAAGTGAAACCGTAAATACTGTATAAGCAGTCTGATCCAGAACTTGCCTTTTCATAGGAAGGGTGTACATGACTGTTTGCCATTGTCAGAAGTAAACTGATGTTCAAAAAATTTGTAAACTGTGGGGTTCAAATCCTTGAGAGCCTTGGTTTTTTTCTGTTAAATTTACCTCAGCTATATGGTACAAGTACTGTAAGTAGCTTTAGGTTCTTGTATAGTTTGTCAGGGTGTTTCTCTTTGGAATTAGTTTGCTTTCCTCCTAGGAAGGCTAAGTACTTCTTAAAGAATCTGTTTCATAGTAAAGATTCCTTCAACTACTTTTTGTAACATGCAAAAAAAAAGGGGGGGCGCGGTGAGGGGGCCTTCTGTTGCAGTGTCTGTTTGCTTATTTAGTCTCCCTAACTCCACCAGGTCTGCTCCAGTTGAAGTCAGAAGTAAAAAAGAAAGTAGGCAAATTTTGGAGACAGCACAAACTAAAGTTTCATTGTATAAATCTGAATGTTCTACAGAGAAATAACTTGTATCATTTCTTAGCAAGCTTTTACAGTAGTGAAAAATATGGTGAAAGGTATTTCATTATTCCAGTGCTGGCCATCCAGTGAAATTTTTCTGGCATTTTTCTTAATTTCAAAAGTGTATTATTTAGTAGTATTTTGCTGCAAAAGATATATATATGGTAGAGCTACTGCAGTAGCAGAAAATTATTTCCACATCACTACTTTAGAAGAGGGCAAGCTTTTTGCCCCTTGTTTATTTTGCTAATGTGTTTTAAAAATGACAGTGTTGGGGATGGAGGGTAGTGGCTAATTTGACTGCTCATGGAAGAGTGTGACTGGTGGGTCTAGCTGTGGTTGGGCATTGCTTAAATTCATTGGGAGAGCTGCAGGAAATTAAGCCCCAAGAAGGACTGTAGACAGAAAAAGAGCATTTCTCCTTTGCATCTTACCAAACTGAAGTGAAGAAAATCTGAATAACTGAGGGACCACTCAGTCTTACCGAAAAATGTATTTAATTATCATACTGCAGGAGCAATGTATTCAGAGGAGAGACTCAAAGTGTTGGTTTTGTATAAATGGGTGCCCTGGTATTTGGTAAGAAAGTGCCCCCATGTTGCTTCCCTCACTCCTCCTCATTCATAGTTTCTCTGTTTTGTGCCTCTGCAATTTCACTTGAATCAGAATAAATACCTTGATCGGGGTTTAAGGGATTGTGCTCTGTGCAAACTACAAACTGTAGTCAGTGGTAGAATGGGTCAGGGAAGGAGACACCACTAAATGGGAAAGCTTTGAACTCGAGAAACAGGGCCCCTCTTGATGCTCCTGGAACTGTAACATCCTTAATATTTCTGTCATCTGACTTCATAGGACCAGGATGGCTAATTTAAGTTGTACCAAATTATAGGTCTTATGCTGGAAAATGTCCAGTGCAGAATACTAAGCTCCTTGTCACTGACGATGGTTTTAGTGTTTAAAACTCTGGTCTTCAGAGAACATTTTTTCTGTAATAGTTTCACATGATCCGTGTGTTACTTTGTTGATTTTGGGATGGATATGAATGTTTAAGATGTGTGTTTGGGTATACGAAGATTAAATTTCATTACTCAGAGCTAAATTAAGTTCAGGAGTGTGGGGAAGTTTCTTGCTCCGTATGAGTACAGAAACCACTTCTTGGTAAACTCTCACATAGAAGGATTGTGCCTGTACTGCTGCAGCACACTATCGTTCCTCTACAACACCAGAGTGCCACAAACAGTTTCATACTAGTCTTTCTGTCAGGATCTCTGAGCAGCCCCGGAACATTTCATCCCTTGTTGGGAGAGGACAGAAAAGACAAACTGAATAGAAGAGACCAAGTGACCCCATCCTTCTTGTTTGCTAATTTCTCTCTCTCCTGCTGAGCTCTAACCGCCTCTCTTTCTTCTTGTCAGCCCCTCGCTCTCACCTCTTCCTTTCCCTCCCAGTACAGACATGCTTTGGTCTTCTCTAGTTTAAAACAACCCACTCTTGATCCTTTCTTTCAAATAATCACCCAATCCCTTTTTCTTCCATTCATCTTCAGATTTATTGAACATGCTGTTAATTCCCAGGCAGACTGTACCTCTGGCTCCTCCTGTTTTTTTTTCCATGTGCATGCCCTCTAGGTCTCAGCCCTCAGGTCACTTTTCTCTTGAGATGGAATCATCCAATTCTCCCACACTCAGATGAGGTGGCAGGTTCTGTATATCAACTGTGATCACCTTAGCAAGTTTGACTTGTGTCCAGACCCTGCTATTCTGTTCTTTCTGGGGCAATGATCATGTAATCAATAATCAAATAGCCTCCTAAAACAAAGCATCATTTATTTATTTGGAGCCAAAGCACTTCAGAAACAACATATCTTTAAAAATAATAAAATAGGCTGTCAGGGGGTAGCTGTATTCCCTTTCCTTGGTCCCTTGAGGGCACCCACTTAAAGGTTTCCTGCTCCTAGCCATCATCTCTCCTGGGCAGAGACTTGCATCTTACTCTGTCCTGACCAGGGGTTTTAAGACTGCACAGCTCCCTGGATTTACACACTACCTAAATAGGCCAGTGCCTGTACTTTGCTTTCTGTCCAAAGGCTATGCTAACTATACTGCCCACAGTTATAAGTTACTACACAGGTTCTTTGGCTGAACAAGCACATTTTTTCTTAAGGTAAAAGCATTATAGTGAAAACATAACATGTATAAGAACTTGTATTTTTTTAAAAGCTTCCCATAGGTCACCCATAAATACTGTGGAGCTCTAGTAGGTCAAGTTCTTCCAACCCTTCTGCAAAGATTGTAGGCTCCTCCCCACCCTTGGACAGAAAGTCCTATCTGAATGTTGGATCAGAAACAAGGCCCTAAATCAATTGAAACTCAGGCTATTTATCCAAAAATCTTTCTTTTGTCTATTGGCCACTAAAGAATCCAGTTTGAACCAGAATATGCAAGCCTCCCCTGGCTGTGATATTTCTCTCAGGAGCTTATAACCTGATTGTTTTGCCTTACTCACCATCTGCTATTTTTAACATCCTGGAGGACCTGTGGTAATCTGTCCCACTCTTCCTACATCGGCTCTCCTTTCACCTACATCAGATACAAGCTCTTGCTTCAGCTTTAAAATATTTCATAACTTAGTCCAGCCCTAGATGAGGTTGTAACCTATTGTGAAGTTGATCTCTGCCTTTGCTCTGCCAGTATTCCCAGCCTCTACAGTCCGCCATTCAGCTTTCTTCCTATATATCTCCATGTTTTCTCTTAGTCTGGCCTTCATGCATGGGAAAAATCCTAGATAAAATTGATACCTATTACTTTAACCTCCTCCATATCCATCCTTAAAACTCACCTTACCATGATCCCTACAAACCCCAAACTATTCATCATGGCTAGACAGGTGACTTATTCCTCTTCCCCTTCTTTCCTGTTCCTGCTCCCTTCCTCTCTCTCTATCCTCAATTACAAAACCTGTAACAAAGCTATGCCAATTCTTCACTAGATTAATTTGTGTCTGATGATCAAATTTTAATTCTTTATTACACGCATTGCTGAAATATCCATTCTCTGCCTTAAACCCTTGCATAGCACTTGGGATCTTCTTGAATGAATAAAATGCATAGCATACTATCTAAATTGATTATAGTGGCCCTTTGGAATGTGGCCATTGCTAGGTTGTAATGTGAACAGGGCATTATATAACATAGCAGATCAGTTTAGGACAAGAACTGAAACAGAATGCTGTATCAAGCTGAAAATGTATGGGTAGCACAGATGGGCAGAATGTAACTACCAGAATTTTAATTTGACCAGGACAGTAGGACCAACACCCCTATTTTTGTGTTTAAAGAATAAATTGCTTCAGAATTTTTAATAAATACAATTTTAAATGCTGTCATCTGTTTATTTTTAGTTCAAACAGGAATTATTTCAGGGAAATTCTAAAGACTGTGTTCCTCAGGAAGTCAGACTGGATGATCACTATGGTCCCTTCTGGGTTTATAATCTCTTTGGGGAAAAAAGTCATCAGTTTCTCACAATTCATTTACAAAGTATATTACTGAACTTTGCTGGATGTCTAGGAGGAAAATCAGGTTACTAAATGGATGTCTGAAGAAAAGTGACTTGGCATTTGTTAAGATGAGATTCTGTTGTGGAGAAATATATTAGGAACTGATGAACAAAGTCTAATAGAAATGCTTTCTGCAAGTGGATCTGTTAATCCTAGTTTAAGAGAGGGCATTTTATGAGATAACAGCTGTGTGTTTCCATATTATTAGACAGTAGCATTATCATTTATCAGTTCAGACAATGCTGTGAATGGATCCTTAGTTTGTTGTTCTCCAACTCGGAATTTTGCTGCCCTGTTGTTTTTTTCTATGGGAAAGACTGTTTGTTACAGTCAAAAGGAAATGTAATGTTTTTGGACACTTGTTGAGCTCTGCTAGCAACAATGGTCCTATGTTAAATGGCCCTTTGTGATGCTCTGGGATAATTGCGTTATTTTTTTCCTAAACCTGTTCTCTTTTTTTCACACTTTAAATAGCCAAAGAACAAACAAACAAAAAACTAAACCAAAACAAAAAAACCCCCATCATACAGATAAAGAATTTACAGTAGTAAAGGATGTTTATATCTAATCCACATAGGACACAAATCAAGGAGAAGGGGCGTCATCTGAATTGGTAGCCCTGTAATGGCTGGCCTGCAGGGAAAATAAAGTTTAATTTTCATTTGATGTTCCATATTGGCATTTATAAGATTTGAAGAAATAAGATGTTCCCTTCTCCTACACAGGGGAAGAAAGCCAGTAGTTTAAGGTTTCTCAGCCTGTAGGTTGTAACCACCCTCCCTTTTTCTCCCCCTTTTTCACTCTCATATCTGTGTAACATAATTCCAGGAAAGTCCTTCTTTGTGTCACTCTGAAACCTCGGTGTGAAGCTATAGAAGCAGCTACAAATGTGATTGAGAATTCTTGTTGTACAGAATAGCACTGGGCTGAATCATCACTGGCTTTCATGGTCTGTTACTGTCCAGTTTTTAACTTCTTAGCCATTTTGACTTCACAGATTACACCAGTGCTGTGTACAGTGGCAGTGGGGCATATGTCTATTGCTGTGCCAAGAGTCCTAGACTATTGTGATAAAGAGGAGGCTTAAGCAAGCACCACTCCTTCAGGGGAGAGAGAGCTCAGTGGTTTGAGCATTGGCCTGCGAAACCCAGAGTTATGAGTTCATCCTTGAGGGGGCCACTTAGGGATCTGGGGCAAAGAATCAGTACTTGGTTCTGCTAGTGAAGGCAGGAGGCTGGACTCAACGACCTTTCAGGGTCCCTTCCAGTTTTATGAGATAAGAATATTTCCACATATTATTATTATTACCCTTGCTCTGCAGCTAATTTGTATGTGACAGTTTCATTGGTTGTATGAAGGAGTGTGCACAGATGGTGGATTACTTGGCCCAGCTTCCTTAGTTCTTCAGAACCACCCACAGAGCAGTACAACCAGAACACACAATTTACCCCTAACACACACAGTTCTTCACCACAGCTTACACCTCACAATCACCACCAGCTGAAAGGAGCACAGATCTTAGAGGACTGTCACTATGAAGCCTAGAATGTCTGAGTCAATATGAAGAGATAGAAACAGCTACAAGGATGGCTGAGAGTTCTTTTTGTTTAGACTATCACTCGGTTCAGTCATCACTGGGCCACTGAGAACCAGATGGAATGTTGGAGTCCAAAGGTTCTGTGGCAGTTGGAATGTGACAGTTGATCAGAGAAGGTGGGAGTAAAAGCTACAAGGCATAATAAAGAGGTGGTTATACCTCCGGCTGGGGGATAGCTCTGTGCACAAATTTAAGGGAATATGTACAAACAGCAATATTGCACAGCACAGCACATGGAAACAAGAGCCCCCATTTTTGGCTTTTTTACACACAACTTTATGAATTACACATCACACCTGTGTGACAGCATGGACTTCCTAAAGTTTCTAACCTTTATGGTTATGGAGAGAGCTCAAAAATATGAAAATCACACAAACAAATATGATGCCTGCCAAAATCTGCAGCCTAAAATAATTGCTCTAAAATGAGTTTTCAACCATGGTCTGCGAATCACTGTTGGAGTCATGGCCACTCTGCCCCTCCTGTATTGGTAAATGGGAGGAGGCACCAGCTAGGTTCTGGCTACCTAGGAGCAGGGGTTGAAAGCAACCATTTTGGTTTGGTTAGTAGATATCCCTTTCCAGTTGCAAATATCTGCAGCTTTTATATTTCTAGGAATAGTTAATTCGGTTGTTAGTAAAAGGGGAGGATGAGGTAACTGAAGATATAAATCAGTCTGTGTTTGAAATGGGCACAAAACAGTATGAACAGCTAGATTAAAGAGTGATTCTACTCTGAAAGTGATGCTAAATTGGCATTGCGGGGAAACAGTTGTGCATATTTTACTTTCTTACAAACAAAATGGCTTTTAACTGCTACTCTTATGAACTCAATCTGGGATTTGAAAGTCAAGATGTATTTAATAATGTTGGTGATTTGCTAGCCAGAGAAGTCCTGCTCACTCTCCCATAGTTGTATTGATTCTGCAGTTTTCTCATACAAAATGTTAGGGTTTTTTTAGGCCAATAATGGAAGCAGATATGACACAATATACACAGTGAGATTGTTGATTAAGAATTCTTTCTGACCATAACAACACTTGAACCAGTGGACCATTTCTCCTGAAATCTGAGAGAGAGAAATTAGAGTTGTAGCCTGGGATTTGGGAGACCCAGGGTCAGATCCTGTTTCATCACAGACTTCCTGTGTGACCCTGAGCAAGCCACTTTATACTCTTTCTGTTCCCCATTAGTGAAAGGGGAATAAGAGCTCTTCCACATCTCACCGGATTGTTGTGCAGACAAATACATTAAAGAGTGTGTGAAACTCTCAGATATATAGTAATTGGGGGCCATATAAGTACCTAAGATAGAAAAAGTATTAACCTCATATAAGGCTCAACCCAGTGCTCACAGAAATCAATAAAAAGGCTAAGTTAACTAATCTTCATATTAACAGGAGGAGCTCCTCAAATGGAAAGCACTGTGAAGTGGCTCCTTACACAGGAAAAACTTACCAAAAATTCTCATTTGTTCACTTGACAACTCTGTTGACTTGGATCACTTTTTATTACCTTTTCTATTGCTCTTCCTTATGAGCAACTTCAATTCAAATGGAGGTAAAAATGGGTCTGGCTGCTAAAACTTCGTGTACATAATGGCTGCCATTATTCTGACGTCAACACCACTGTGTTTTTTGTAAATTTCCCCCAGATAGAAGAAGCCTATTGGGCAAAGGTTAGATTAGGTTTCTTCTCATGCTTTTGGACAGCATAGAGGCCACTAAATGCATGATGTGTTTCCATGATATTTTGTCCCTAGCCAAATCCAGTATATTCTGGGATTAGAGGGACCAGCGTCTGGCTCCATTCAACCTTTGTGTTTTAAGTCTTCTGGATTATTTTCCCCATCCTGCTTTTATTGGGTCGAAGTCAAAAGTGATTTTTGCAGGGAAGTTGGTAGGTATTTGGTGCGTATGACAATGCCACCTTGGAGAGCGTAAGGCAACCATTTGAAAGCACAGGACCTGTTAAGTTAGAAAATAGGTCTATATTTGAATTCATGCTGGTTTGATGTTTTTGTTCATTTGGTGATGCTTCATCGGAATGGTGTCCAACATCTTTTCAGCCTTGACAGTGAATGACCATGTTCCATAGATCAGAATACTGACCGCCACTGTATATCTGTAGTTTGTGTCTCTACTTATCAGACAGTTCGGTTTGCAAAAGACATTCTTGATGAAGTGTCCCATTGCTGACCATGCTTTTGCACTATGGGCTTCAAGTTCTTTCTTGACACTGTTGTTGTTGTTATTGACAACAGATCCACGGCAGGTGAATTCACCACCAATCTTGACTGAGTGGTTGCCTGCTAAAATGCTAGAGCCCTCCGTGTGTTTGAAATCACTGACTGGAAGAGTTTTGGTTTTACCTCCAATTAATTTTTAGGCTGACTTTTGATGCTGAGCTTTCCACGGCTTTAAGTACAGCAACTGGGTTGTTCATTGGTTTGATAACTAGTGCTATGTCATTAGCGAAATAGACGTTGAGGTTCTTATTAAGGCATATGCCTAAAACACAAATTATTTAATCATATTTTAAAAGCTGAATTTCAGTATAAAGGAAACTGAATTTTTTTTATGTGGATTGTGTGTAGGGGCAGACCATTCCCATGTAAGTTGGAGATTTCTCATGTATGTAAGCTGGATTCCTTATATCTTAATTCCCGCTTCCTCAGGGGGAATCTCAGGATGTCAGTGCCCAAAAGAAAGCATATATCTCGAAGTCATGGTAGTATGAATTGGACTTAAACTTTGAGCCTTCATGACTGGTTGTCAGTTTCCAGATTTAAATGACTTCCTGTCTAAAGAGTCACTTCTCTGACATCCCACTAGAGGCATTTTCTGCAGCTGTCAAAGTCCTGTCATGTTGGAGTTGTGTCATCTTCAGCTGTTTTTGATAAAATAGAAAACATTAATTCTCCTATCGGAGAACTTTGGCAGCAGCCTACTTTCCAGATCTTTCAAGGAAAGCCACATGAAATGACACTTTCTGTCACTGTTCCTCATAGGGACACCCTCTTGTACACAGAGAAGAAATTGTATAACTGCTGCATCAGTTTTTTCGAAAAGATGCTTAGACCTTTGATCTGTGTATTAGACAAATCAGAGAACTAATTCAGCATTGCTTGTCTGCAGTGGCCTTAAGACTGGAGGTCTTCATGCACGACATAGAAAGTGTACTTTTAGTTATATACCTATATAGAAGATAGTACCTACCAAAATCTGTACTGGAAAGAGGTGGATTAGGAAGATAAGTAATTTGGGACAAACTTTCTAACTAGTCACAATTTGCTACAGATTAGTAAATGTTAAATGTTTCAGCAAAGTTAAGTAGAAGTAAAGTAGAAATTTTCAGTTTCTCTATAATTCAGAGAAAAATTACTGTTTGGTTTTTTTTTTTTTTTTTTTTACTCCAGCTTTTATGTTAAAATACAAATTATTTTTACAAGCCTCAACTTGTTAGGGCAGAGTTTCTGTACGTTTCTAGTCCTTATAGTCACAACATGCCTTGAAAATGAGAGAGCCCAATTTAAACTGATGTGATATCTTCATGAGTCTCTAGACAGCTTGGGAAAAAAAGCTGATTTGTGAACTGCTCCAGTCATATGAATGGAGTATTAAATCTGAACCATAACAATGACAGTTTACATAGCAACATTGTTAACCATTTCACTGTTAATAAGCTGGTATTTCTGGTACAACTAAGTGCTTATTTCACAGTCTCAAACTGCCTCCCACTTCTCTCCAGGTGATGGGGCATAAGGTAAGTATGGTTCAACTGAAAATGAAGAGCTAAAGCAATAAAATAATAAGATTCCTAAACCCAAACTTGAAGTGGTTAAATATCCACTATTTCTTTGGAATTCTGTAGGTGCGCTTTCTCGTCATGTAGCTGTTGTGGTAAAAGTGGACCTCATATTGTAAATGAAAAGTTTATTTGGTGAAAAATTCAGTGGTAATTTGGAAATATTGTAGTATATTATGAAATGGTGTATAGCAAAAATATTACATAAGATAATAGTGAAATACTGGCTAAATTCAAGGTCTGATTTCATCAAGTCTTTTAAAACCAAATGTATAGGCTTGTGCCTCTATGGACCTCTGAAACTTACATCCCCTCTGACTATTATGGGTGCTCTTTTGCTCTGAGGTTCAAATTGAGTGTTTCGAAGTTGTGAATGTTTAACTAATTTTTCAGTTCGTGGAGTCATTTGCAGTTTTCACCTTTTAAAATGTTTCCTTATATAGCATGATCTGTGAGGCAAGACTTAGAAGTTTATTAATTATTCAGTTGGAGCTGTTCTGTGTTTTTTTAAAAAAAAAAAAAGCAATATTTGACTGACCTACGTAAGTGGCTTAGTGAGGTGAGTATATTTTAGTGTGCTCATTGTCTTGTAACTCTCCTAACTGAAAATAGTCACATAGGCAATAGTCTCAGTTGTAAGTAGGCAATACATTTTAACCGGCATGATTTCTTTGAGAATTCAGTATATTAATTTTGTGTGTAGAATGGCATCTTTTGAGCTCAAACTCATTTTCTCTTAGGCAGTTTGACATGTAGTTCATTGATCATGAAAAATGACACCATTAAAAATCACACTAAGATATTTTAGTGGTTAAAGCTTGTTTGAGTCACCTTATTATATTGCAATAATTCATAATAATAGTGCAGCTTTCTGAGGGCTTCAGAATGTTATGACTAACTTTTCAGTGCTCAGAGTTCTGCCAGGGCAGCATATGAGGTGCTTTGAGAACTGTTTTTCGTATTAGAAAGATGGAGACAACTAGCCCTTGTCATATGCATTTCCTATGCTGGCCTGCTGTATTGAGTATTAGTTTAAAATAAGGTGAAGAAGAACTCAGAAAATGTAGACTACCACTACAGTCTTCCTATGACCTAATGAGACCTAACCAAACCCTTTTGAGAAGCCTAATCTAAAATGGAAATTAGGAAGGTTAAGATGAAATTTAAAGAACAAATAGCTAAAGACATAAACAAATAACAGTAATTTTAAATTAGTCGAAAGCAGAAAGCCTCGAATATATACCTGCCCCTGGAAATTTCCACTACATGCATCTGACGAAGTGGGTATTCACCCACGAAAGCTCATGCTCCAAAACGTCTGTTAGTCTATAAGGTGCCACAGTTTCTGGGCTTTTAACAGTCAGATAACATGGCTACCCCTCTGATACTTGACATCGGTGGAGAGTAATATCATGGATTAGAACAGGCTAAGGGCTTGTTTAAACACACAAAGATATCTTTTACACTACGTCAGTAAAGTTAAACTGGTACAACCCCAGTGTGGATGCAGTTACAAGCAATATAGCCTACTCCCATATGGGAATGAGAGTGAGCAATACTATCAACAAGGTATTTACATACCTGCATAACTGTCTCCACAGTAGGGATTGTACTGGTACACACTAGTTTTTTTTTTTTTTTTTTTTTTTTTTTTAAATCAACTCAGCTCTAACCAAAACAGCTATACTAGCTCAAAAACTGTAGACCAGGCTCAGAAAACAAAGTTGGAGTATATAGTCAATTTAATATTAAGCAAAAGATGAGGATTCATAAATTTCCACTAAAAGTTACTGGGATTATGAAGAAGGCTTTTTGGCAGTTATTCCATAGCTGTTGGCCCACAAATATCTTGAACCCTCTCTGAAACATCTGGTACAAGCCACTGCTGAAAAGAAATGCCAGACTAGCTGGGCCAACTATCCATATAGGAGTGCCTATATTAGGCCTGGTCTACACTACGCGTTTAAATCGATTTAAAGAGCATTAAATCGATTTAACGCTGTACCGTCCACACTACAACGCTCTTTGTCGATATAAAGGGCTCTTTAAATCGATTTCTGTACTCTCACCTCACGAGAGGAGTAGCGCTAAATTCGATATTAACATATCGGATTATGGTAGTGTGGACGGAATCGACGTTATTGGCCTCCGGGCGGTATCCACAGTGCACCACTGACCGCTCTGGACAGCAATCTGAACTCGGATGCAGCGGGCAGGTAAACAGGAAAAGCCCCGTGAACTTTGAATTACATTTCCTGTTGCCCAGCGTGGAGCTCTGATCAGCATGGGTGGCGATGCAGTCTCAATCCAAAAAGAGCTCCACAGGACCGTACGGGAGATACTGGATCTGATCACTTTATGGGAGACAAATCTGTTGTATCAGAGCTCCGTTACAGAAGACGAAATGCCAAAGCGTTCGAAAAAATCTCCAGGCTACACAGTGCTGCGTGACAAGCGTAACGGGAAGCCAGAGACTCAAATGGACGCTCATGGAGGAGGGAGGGGGTACTGGGACTCCAGCTACCCACAGCCCACAGCAGTCTCTGAAAAGATATTTGCATTCTTGGCTGAGCTCCCAATGCCTGTAGGTTCAAACACTTGTCAGCGTGTTCAGGGTATAGCTCATCAATGTACACGCCCCCCCACGTGAAAGAAAGGAGAAAAAATTGTTTCTCTGACTTTTAATGTCACTGTATGTGTACTGAATGCTACTGGTAGACTCCGATGCTACAGCAGTAAGAGCACTATCCGCTCCCTCCCACCTCCCTGGGTGAATCGGTGCAGTAGGACAGGTAACCGTCCTCATGAACCCATGCCTGATAATGCTCAATATCATGAGGAATGAATTCCTGGTTACTCCCAGTAGATAGGACAGAACGGCTAATAGAGCATCTTCATCATAGCAACTGGGGGCTTCAGCCCTCCCTTTCCTGTGTAAAGAAAAGATTCTGTACTGCCTGGACTTCATAGCCCCGAGGCTGCCTCCCCCTCATTTATCTCACTAACAAGTCTCTGTTTCTTATCCTGCATTCTTTATAACTTCATGACACACATGGGGGGGGGACGGGGACACTGCACGGTAGCCCAGGAAGGTTGGGGAGGAGGAAGCAGCGGGTGGGGTGTTGCAGGGCCAACCCCCTGTGAATACTGACACGGAGCAGCTGGCTCTGATACACTGGTCCTCTAATACACTTGCCCCTTATTCTAGGCAGGACGCTTATTTTTAGAAACCATAAGGGAGGGATTGACTCAGTCCCAAGTAAGTCAATCCCAATTTTGCTTTTGCGTTGCGCCCCCGGCCAATTTTCAGCCAGGGCACCAAGATAGCAGCGGACAGTACAGAGGGGGAGAGATAACGGTCATCTCATTGCCAGTTTTCTCCGGCAGTAGACGGTACAGAACGACCGTAACCATCTCTGCTATCATTGCAAAAGCAAGTGAATGCTGCTTGTAGCGCTGGAGTATGCCTCTCTCTCCGCGGCATCCAGTACACATACGGTGCCGGAAAAAAAGAAAGCTGAACGGGCTCCATGGTTCTGTGGTATGGCGTCTGCCAGGGCAATCCAGGGAAAAACGGCGCGAAAGGATTGTCAGCTGATGTTTTCCGGAGGAAGGAATGACTGACGACATTTACCCCAGAATCCCCGCGACAATTAAGATTCAACCCTGAATTCCAAGGGGCGGGGGAGACTGCGGGAACTATGGATAGCTACGAAGTGCTACCACAATGCAACGCTTCAGAAATCGACGTTAGCCCGGAGTATGACGCACAACGCCGAATAATGTGCATAGTGTGGCCGCATGAAATCGAAATTATAATATCAGTTTTATAAAACCGATTTTAGCAAATTCAATTTTATCCCGTAGTGTAGACGTGGCCTTACACAGTCCTTCAGACAAGTGTCCTGCCAGGTAAAAGGTAAAAATTGTTCATTTGTAAACACATCATTCAATTAGAAATACTTAAATCTACTGTTCAGTTGACTTTTTAATGAGCAAATACCAGTATATCTTTAAAAATTTCTGTTTCTAAGATGACCTTCAAAAGCTGTTTTTGAGTGTTCATATTTTTTAATTGAAACTTAAGATCTACGAAGATCCCCTTCTACTTTATTTTTAGTTGTTTTTTTTTTTAAGTCCTTTGTTTTCACAACAAATGCCATCAACTCAGCAACCAAACAATGGCTCAGTGATCTCCTGGTCATCACAACTCAACACATCCTAAAGTTCTTACTTAGAGCCAGACAATGTGTCAAATAGACCCTGGGCCAAGAATCCTGCAACTTAATGTTGAAGGAGTCTAATCGTCAAAATGTGAGTTCCTTGAAAGCCTGCTGAAGACTCACAATATTGACATTCTCTTGTTGCAAGAGACCCATGTTAGCAGTGACCAACAGGTTAGGCACTACCGTACCTCTGGATACAACCTAATGACTAGCCATTATCATCTGAAATATGGCTTGGCGATATACGTCAAGGACACCTGTGATTTTAATGTTATTCCACCAGCCGAAGAGACCATGTTTACCACAATCATCAAAGTAGGGGAGCTCCACATTACCAACATCTATAAAGCCCCTAGCATAAGATGGCCAGAACCAGGTCTACTCAGCACTCCTATTCCATGCATCTATGCAGGTGATTTTAATAGTCACCACACTATGTGGAGCTATAAAACAAATGAAACTGATGGCAAAGAACAAGGAGTAATGGTCTCAATTTGCAGTGGGGGAGGTTTAGGTTGGATATTAGGAAAAACTTTTTCATTAGGAGGGTGATGAAGCACTGGAATGGGTTACCTAGGGAGGTGCTGGAATCTCCTTCCGTAGAGGTTTTTACGGTCAGGCTTGACAAAGCCCTGGCTGGGATGATTTAGTTGGGAATTGGTCCTATTTTGAGTAGGGAGTTGGACTAGATGACGTCCTGAGGTCCCTTCCAATCCTGATATTCTATGATTCTATGATCTCATGGACTAGATAGCTGCACAAGATTTATAATTAATCTACAAACTAAAACTATGATTAATATTTCTTTCAAGCCACTGGTAATGTGGGTACAATCCAGACCTAACATTCCACTTTTGTCTTTAGACACGAAACACTCTCATTGCATCACATGTAGTACTATCACCATTTCTGAATAGCCAACACAGGCATCGAAATTCTTGTTTTTTCTGAAACAGGTAGCATGATGGAATTTTGCTAAAGCTGATTGGGATGCCTACAGATTCTTGAGAAAACTGTTGCAAGGGTTCTCGTGAGACCAGAATGCTATCAACAGTTTGCAGGGCTCCTGAAAGTAGTAGGAAAGAAGACCATTCCCTGAGGCTTTCAGAAAAAGCATACTCCCAGCTGAACAAAAGAGACGCAGGAGTTCCTCGGCAATACAACCAGACCAGGAGCTCTCACACCACAAAAGCTCATGTTGGGCTGCCGCTCTCAGGAGCCAATGCTCAGTCCAGGCAACTCCTCTGGTGTGATTGTGCCACCCCCAGCCCTACTCAGTGGTGTGGGCACCAGGTTCACCAGCAGCTGCTTCTGGTCATGCTGGTATGTGCAAGCCACTTGCATGCTCCTGGACCGGAGTCTTGTCCATGCAGAAGTGTGTGACTCTTATCCATGGATTTTAATTGTGTATCCGTGCATGGTTTTAGGAATGAAAATGGAAGTCTCCAGGCCCTGACGGTATTCTGTCAGAATTTTTTCACCATCTCGGCCCCAAAGGAATCTAGTGGCTAGCAACATTGTATTCTGCTCCCATAAGAACAGTACAGATCCCTGAAATATGGCATGAGGCAATGGTAATTGCCATACCAAAGCCTGGGAAGGCCACTGATGAAGTGGGAAGCTATAGGGCGATTTCTCTACTATGCACAACCTATAAACTTCTTGAATGTATCATCCTCAAAAGAATGAGATCGCCCTTTTACTGAGTTAATTATCCCTGTCAAACAGGCAGGCTTCCGATCAAAGCGTAGTTATTGCGACCAAGTTCTGGCACTCACAACTCACCCTGAGGCTGGCTATCAGAAAAAACTAAAGACTGGTGTAATATTTGTTGACTTGTCATCTGCGTATGATACTGTATGGACTAAGGCCCTGATACTGAAACTTGCAAAAATTATAACTTACTACCAAACAGTTCACCTGCTGTGGACCATGCTGAGTAACAGATGCAATGGGTTTATTTGGGTTATGAGACCAGCTCAGCCCATACGATAAACAGTGGGCTACCACAAGGTTCTTTACTCAGGCCAACCCTTTTTAATATTGACATAAGTGACATGCCTCCAACTAAATCACAAAAATTTGGATGTGCAGAGTATCTTGCTATGACAATCCAAGCGCCAAATCTCCATGACATTAGAAGGGTGATGAAGCACTGGAATGGGTTAACTAGGAAGGTGGTGGAACCTCCATCCTTAGATGTTTTTAAGGCCTGGCTTGACAAAGCCCTGACTGGGATGATTTAGTTGGGGATGGTCCTGCTTTGAGCAGGGGGTTGGACTAGATGACCTCCTGAAGTCTCTTCCAACCCTAATCTTTTATGATTCTTTGAAAAGTCAGTAACTGAGGACCTCCGAATTATAGAACAATACTTCTGGAAATGGAAACTCAAACCAAAACGTGGAAAAATAATAGTAAGCGGCAAGCACATTTCATCTCAATAATAGAAGTACCAAAACCACATCAAAAGTAGCTTTCTCTAGTAAAAATATGTGACATGATTACACCCCAACATATCTCGGAGTGAATCTTGACCACACCGTCACTTTCCATGATCACCTTGAGAAGGTAGCTGAAAGATAAAAACGAGAGCCAACGTAATTCAGAAACTAGCAGGTACAACCTAGGGTGCATCAGCATGAATGTTGTGAACATCTGCAATGACACTTGTATATTTGATAGCTGAATATTGTGCACTGGTATGTAGCAGATGCAGCCACATGCGACTTGTTGACAGCCAGCTGAATATAGTGGTGCATAATGAGGTGCATCATTGGAATCCTTAAATTGATTCCAACACTATGGCTACCTGTTTTGTCTAACATTGCTCCCCCATTGATATGCTAAACTGCTGCAACACTTGGTGAAGCTCAGAGAATCCAGGAAAACAGATGTCTTCCTATCCACCAAGATCTTGACAGTGCCTCCCCTTCCCCCCCCCCAGCGTCTTAAGTCCCACAGGCTTTCCTGGGAACGTTCACTTAGCCTCATGCAATCAGGCTATGATCAGAAGGGGGCTTGGAAAGTAGAATGGGCTAAACAAGTCTTAAAAAATAAGCATCTTGTGCTGGATCCTACTCAGAAGGTTCCTGGGTTCGACCTTCCATGAACATCTTGGTCAACTCTGAATCAAATCTGAACCAACCCCAGTAGAAGCGGACGTCTAATGCACAAACAGAAAACCAAGGACTCCCTGGTGTGCATGTGTAGCTCTCCATGACAGACCATCAAACATATCTCCACCTATTGCCAATTCATAAATATGAAAGAGGCATCTCTGCTATAAATTTTCCCGCTCCTGATATAGCCATCTGGCTTGGTCAATGTCAGGCAAAATTGTAGTTTCTGCTTATACCAGTCACATGAAAGAAGAAGTTGCAAGTAAGCTGTAGATGTTCTTTCTAAGGTCACTTAGATTGTACATAAGGGATAAAGCCATTAGTTGAGTATTAAGAATGGTTGCAAATACAAAGTTTAACTGTCCTGTGATTTAAGGAACCAGCTTGTCAAGTAACTACAGAATCCATAATCTTTATGAGCCACCATCAACATTACAGCTCTGAGACTTGTACCATCCTATTCTGTGAACATTAAAGCCAATGTATGAAAACCATTGGTGCCTAAGGGTAGACAACTAAATCTTAAAGGCGTTAAAATAGAAGTTGCTTAATCTTCAGACATGCTGTGTGCACACTGCACCCACGGATGTCATTCTGACTTATGACACACTTTTTTGAAAAATCAGGCCACATTTATCTTAGTGTCTAAATATGGATCTAGGAATATAAGTTTAGGCATTCAGATTTGAAATATTGGCCTAAGACTTTCTAAATCCAAACTGTTTACTAATTGTTACAAGGGAGAAAAGGTATAGTGTTTTTTGTTGGCCTTGGGGTAGAAGTTGGGGAGGCTTCAATGACATAATTAAGAGAAATGGCAAACAAACTTTATATAGTATGTGACTATTTTTGCCAAGTGCCGCTAATGCTGCAGTAGAAAAAAGGAACAATACATTTATTTAGAGTTTAGAATAAAATGTTTGGGTAGAATATTAAATGCCATTTAATAAATTTGTTGAGAGTGGAATTGGCATTGATTTTTCTATCTTTCAGTATGAGTTGTTTACAAGGAAATCTGTGTGTTACTTTAGTGGGAATTATATCTGAATGAATCTAATGCAAGAAAAAGGCAAAATTAGTTTTCTTAGCTGTAAATTTTGTTTTCTCCTTAGTTGGATCCAGTGTTCTAGGTAGATGTTGTGACGGAGTGTATCAGGCTCAGAGGCCCCCTGCTGCAGGCCTCAGGATCTTACCAAACCCTGTCCCAGAAAGAAGCAGTGGAGCTAAATCCTCCAAGTGGCCTAGAGAGACTGGCTGCCTCCTGTGCAATCAGGGAAAGGCTGCAGACCGATATAAAGGGAACTGCAGTTCAGGGCAGAGTAGTTCCACGCTGGAGCCGGAGGAATGCAGATGGTGCTCCTGGCACACCCAAGAGAGCTGTAGTAGCATGGACAGCTGAGTGCTGGCAGGGACCAGGGGAGTAAGAGAGCTTCTGCCTGTCTGCTAGGATTGAGTACAAGACTTCAGTCCTACAGTAAGAGTGAAGCATTCGTGAAGGTGAAGGGGCTGTGGGGAAGTAGCCCAAGGAATCATAGCAGCTTTGTGAGAAGTTGAAAGGAGACACAGCGGCATGTGGCTGCTATTCATAGATTCCTGGGCTGGAATCTGGAGTAGTGGGTGGGCCTCGGTCCCCACTTCACCAGTCACAGGTGGAGTGGCATACTTCCTGAGGCGGGAGTTGAACCTAATTTCAGAGAGGGCACTGATGGCCCTGAAGAGGGTTAGCAATTTACTAAACATTGAACTGTATTGGACTTTAATACACCCCCCTAGAAGGGGAACTGAGATACTTAGTGGCCCAGATGGAGAGCTGGGGCCAAAAGGGCCCAGAAAGGGCAAAACCATTGCCTCCAGAGAGGAAGCATTGGGGGTACGGCTCAATACCAGGGCTGAGACTGTTTAAAAAACTGCAGATTGAGACTTTTTATCATTGAACTGTTTATCCCGGAAATGGTTTTGATTTGTTGAAAGCCCACAGTCTGTGAATTGACTTGGCGAGAGGGCCAAGTCACTGAGATCACCTGAGAAGCTACTGACAGGAATCACCACAGACTGAGAGGTGCAGGCACACACCCAAACAAGGGGGCACTTGAGTGAGGTGAGTTCCACCCCATTACAGATGTCTTACCTGTAATTTTGATCTCATTTTGCCTTTCAAGAGGTATTTTGTGAATTTAGTTGCATCATTGCCATCACTTTGGGTGATATTTTATCTACTGTAAATCAGTACTAAAATTACCTAAAGTTTGGAGGACTACTTTCTTTGAATTTTTAGTTAATTGGCATTTATTCAGCTTTTTGATGCTGCAGTTTGTACAATACATGTCTGGAAGCAGTTTGAGCCTTGTCTCTACATACACCCATATATAGAAGTATGGTACTAATTAATTCAGTATCGCTATTTGTCATAAACAGATAGCTAAGGGTTAATGTTTCTTCCACCTGTAAAGGGTTAACAAAGGGAACCAAACACCTGACCAGAGGACCAATCAGGAAACCGGATTTTTAAAAGCTCAGGGAGGGAATGTTTGGGTCTGTGTCTTTTGTCTGTCTCTCAGCTATGAGAGGGATCTTTCTATCTTCAAGCTTCTTATCTTCAGTTTCCAAGTTGTGAGTACGAAGGAAAAAACAATAGCTTTTATTGTTTTTTTTGTATTTAATGTGTGAGTTGCTGGGATGTTTAAATTGTATTTCTTTTTAATAAGGCTGTTATTCATATTTTCTTTTAAGCAATTGACCCGTATAATCTTGCTACAGAGAGCATTTTTATGTCTTTTCTTTCTTTTATATAAAGCTTTCTTTTTAAGAACCTGTTTGAGTTTCTCTGGGTAGGCTATAGGAACGAAGGAAGGGAAATTCTTTGTGTTAGATTTACGGAGGTGAATCTGTGCAGCCTCAGGGAAGAAGGAGGGGGGAAGGTGAATTGTCTCTCCTGTTTGTATTCAAGGAGTTTAAGTACAGTAATCTTCCAGGATAACCCACGGAGGGAAGCCTGGAGAGAAGTAAAGAGAAGACAAGGGAGGTGGGGTTATTTCCCTTTGTGTAAGATCAGGGCCTCTGAGTTTGGGCCCCCAGGGAGGGTTTTGGGGAGACCAGAGTGAGCCAAACACTGGAAATTTTTGTCTGGTGGCAGCAATATCAGATCTAAGCTGGTAATTAAGCTTAGAGGGTTCATGCTAGCTTCTCAGTTTATGAACGCTAAGATTCAAATCTGAGTAGGAAGCTACGACACTATTTGTTCTAGAATCTGTACTGGATGGTTTCTTCAAGCAAAGCTTTGAATCAAATGTATTGGCTTAATAGAGAATATGATAGAAAATCAAGGCAATATGCTTAGATATTTCCTGTGCCATCTTGCCTTTTGCATTACACACACTTTTTGCTTGTAGGGAGAATCTACAGCATTTAATGCAGCAAATTCTTTGTTCTAAGGCAGGTTAGATATGAAAATATTTTTAATATTAAACATTTTGATGAAATATAAGACCAAAAAACCAGATGTAAATAAAGTGTAATTGTTCAAATGGGACTCTTTATAAGCAAGCCTTTGCTCTCCTTGCCACTGGAATCAGTGTAGTCCATTGGAAAGGATACCAGACTGTGAGCGACGCACTACCTGACTTCTGTTACCAGCTCTGCCTTTCTTGCTGTGTGATTTTGGCAGGTGAGATGATCTACAAAAAGAAAAGAAATTGGGCTTTTGACCTTTTCTGATGCTTTATGGTATACATGTTTTTGTTTCTTTATGATCCTGTAAGTTGTGTATAAAAAAATTCCTGCAAGGTGTGTCTTATTGTTTTTCGAGTAGGATTTTAAATCTTACTAAGTCATGAAGGCACTTTGACTCTTAGTAGGGTACTAGAGAGAGAGTGACATCATGAGCCAAGGGAATGAAAGTAGAGCTGTAAGACGAGGGATTTTGAGAGAGAATGGGTAAAACTCTGATGTTTGTTAACAAATATTTTACTGCAGCGACTAAGATTTCAAATAAGGAAGCCCGTTTATTAAAGGTTCGGTGCCCTGATTCTTCATTTGAAGATTTACATCCCTTTCATGTCCTAGAAGCCTTCCAGAATATCAGTAAAAACTCAACTGGACATGTCTGATATTTCTAAGGGGTGTGTGTGGGTGCGTGTGTTGTGTGGGGTTTTTTTGTTTGTTTTTTCTTTTTTTAGGATAGAAAAATAACATTCAGCCTTCATCTAGTATAAAAATGCACAAATCTAGCTTTAAAAAATCGTTTGTAGGTCACCTTTAATCTCTCTCTCAAATTGATTTTCCCCATCCCTAGAAAGCAGATGATGCTTTACCATATATAAGGAAATAGCACTTTACATCTCTGGATTCCAAGCATTTTACAATGATGAGCAGGAAGCATTGTTCATAATTGCTGTTCAGTAACTGTATCTATCAGTGACTCAGTTAATATTACAATGAATATGGTCAATGTACAGCAATGTTGATTGCAAAGATACAAAACATATAAATAGAAAAACACTTACATTCGCTTGCTCAACATGTTGCTAACATTGAAGGAATTTTGATGGTTTTCTTTGCATCCCTCACATTTAACTAGATTAAGCAGTAATAATTAGGGGCTAATTATTTTAAGTTACTCTTTTCTGAAGAGTAGTAGCAATGAGACTCTTCTGGACAAGCCTCTGTAAAACTTTGATCTTATCTTCATCAAAGACTCATTAAAAATCCTTGCCAACTTTTTCAGTTACATAAATATTAACGATGGAACACATTCTCTTCTAAAGGCAACAGCAGCCACTAGCACCCTGTTAATTCAACTTCTCTGTTACCCTTTCGTAGACAGATGCTATGAATAATTTAGTCATCTGCTAATTAAAGATGAATGTAAGTTCAGCAGGCTGAACATATAAGCAGAGATCCTGTAAAAGAGACACATTTCCTTCCCTAGTAAATAGAAAGGTTTGATATTAGATACAGCAGTATATCTGGCAATGGATTCTGTTTTGTATTCTTGTTGTTAAATGATTTGTACTCATCTTGAAGACTACCAGCTAATGGTTTCATACTTTTCCCCTATATTTACCAGTACATTTAAAAAAATAATGGTAGCTGAAAAACGTGTGGGCATTATTTATCTTTGTTTGTTGTGGAAATTAAATCCAAGGATTTAGAGTAGTGGTGTAACAGGATTCAGTCCTTGGAATGTCTTGAATTGCCTTTCAGTTAGTACTGGACTTGGTTTAATTTCATAACTTTTTACATCATTTCTTTAGGAAAAGGTGAACAAATGTCCAGTCATTCTGCCACTCATTTTCACTCTTGTTTTGCATTATGCACACTTGTTAAATCTTAAATTGGTAACTCTTTGGGGCCCCTCTTATGCTTTTATATAGCATCTAACAACAATTCTGATTGGGGTGTTTGGGGTATTGCAATACGAATGAAGACTAATCCATTTTAAGTATCTAGTGTCTGTCGCACTATCTGGAGTGGCCCACAACTGTGAATGCCTGCTTCAGGGTAGATGGTTAGAAAGCAGGGCAGACACTCCAAGCTGGTGTTGTGTTCTATCATTAGATTTCACCAAGCCAGGAACAAATGTGAACTCCTGGATCACTGTACCAATCTTACCATGGAGTCACAAACAGTCCACTTAGACTCTCCACTCTATCTTGCCACCCAGAGAAACTGGACTTTTTGATAATAGGTCTCTTAAATAATAATTTAAAAAAACCCACGTCAGGTTGCTCCCAGTCCCAAAAGACTATGTCACTTATCAGAGATCAATTGATACTCTAGATCTTATACCAAGGACCGCTCTAGTAGCCAATTATATAGTAAAAACTAAGGAAAGGTTTATTAGCTAAGGAAAGGAATTGAGAGTTATTGAGAGGTGAAGGCAGGTAAAATGTATACATACAAAGGTGAGTCTCAGTTTGTAATTCAAAATGGTGTCCGTGATGTAATAAACTGCCAGTTTCCCAAAAGTCTTTTCAGGGTACCAGTTTGTCTCTGGGGATCTTTGCTTTGCATCTGGTACACTTCCCTGTAAGGGTCCAAATAGAAGGATTACCCCCTGAATCCATACTTATAGCTTCTTGACACAGAAAACAAGCTCACAGGGTGAACTGCCCATGTGGGCTTTTCCTTTGAAGATGGAGAGTTGATGAATGCATTTGAGTCTTTGACCTCTGATCATCCCACACAGTGACCACTTGTTTGAAATTAGCTCTTTTCTCTTTCAGTTTTTCATTTGCATTCTATAAGGCTTCTTTTTCCTTTGATGGTGAAAACAATGCAAGTAACATCCTTTTAGTTTTCAGGAAGTTTTAAACACAAAATACACTCTTATACATTTAACAATCATTTTGATCTATACTAATACACAAGTGAATTGGCTTGGCTTTGACATGCACTGGCACCTGGTCTGCCAGCGTCAGTGTCATATTCCTGTTATGTCGGCAAATACTCATTACCTCTGTAGTTCATTTATTACTGATATAACTAAATGTCTGTATCTTCTGATAATTTATTGTTGGCCTGAATCCATATGCTCTGCTTTCCATAGAATTACTAGTTTGCAAGCAGTCCGCTTGACTTTTCATGTCTTCCATTTAGGTACAGTTTTGAAATTGCTCAAAAACGTGATGAATCTTTTTTGTGTTTTCAGATTTGTCCTGAATTTAGACTTGCCTGTTTAGTGTCTTGTCACCTTTTTGTGTGACTGCTTTCAGTAGTAATAGTGATTGTCTTCCCTCTGCTCTTAGTCATAAAGTGTCTTGTCTGTCTCCAGCAGATTCTCTTCCTGTCTCAGTTAGGGCTATATCTATAGTGTCTTTCTCCATAGATGTGGAGATGAAGTGTTTTACAGATCATTAAATATGTTGTAGCGCATGACTTAGTTGTTTTTTAATTAATGCACAGCAGTGCAGTCTTAACTGTTACATAGTTAGCTTCATTAGGTTAGCTCTCATACAAGAATTTTTTTCCTTTCTATTGACTTGTTAAATAATTAAACTCTTTCTGTGTTTACATAGCCACTGGTATACATCTAGTTATACTTAATTATTTATAAGATGCACTAACAAGTTTTCCCACGTCTAGTAAATACTTCAGGTGTGAGGGATGTGACCAGCATGTTAGGAGATTTGCGTGATATCTCAACTTCATGATTTCTCTGTTACACCCTTTGAAAAATGCAAAGAGAAGTCCCCTTAAAGGTAGCCTTATAGTAATATGCCTATCCTAAGACAGGAGTATGTGATAAGTTTGTGTGAAAAGTGTGTGTATGTAAAAAAATAAACCTTGGTTGAGTCACCTAGTGGATGGTCACCAGGCTGTTTTATAATTGGACCCAACCTTTAGATCCCATGTGCGTCCAAGCCAACTGGGTCTGGGCAGAGTCCAGGCATGGTCTCTGACTTTAGGCATGCTCCCAGGGGAAGATTCTCTGTGTGAAGCCCTTCCTTGAGACATAAGACTCCACTGTCCAATTGTCCTAGGCTCCAAGACCAGTGCTGAACCTCCCAAGCTTCCCCTGTCATTTATACATGCTTCCCCCAGAGCTCCACCCTTGTGGGTGCTCTGGTTTACAGTTGAACTCTTCAAGGACACAAGGTAGGTAAGGAACAGGGTTTGCACAGGAACTGCTTCAACACACACACTTCAACTCTCCTGTGTTGTCTCAGAAAACAGATCCAGCAAAACAAATGCCTGAATGCAAATCTCCACCAGGACCCAGAGTCCTCAGGTTCTGGTCAGCGTCCTTGGGGAAAGGGAAAAGCCTCTCTTGCCCTGCTGCTCCTCCAGCTTTGTCCTTCTGTTTCTGGTGATGAAATGGCTCCCCTTGCTAAGAGAGCATGTCTGTTTTAAAAAGCAGTCTGTAACACCTTGACTGTTGCTCCTTCTTTTCTTGGATTTTCCATACTGCAGTGCTATATTGAGTTGCTGGCAGAGGGTGTGATGGGTTTGGTCACAGAGACCCCCTTGAGGCTGTCGCCTGATGTGCTGGAATTACCTCTGAGCCCTTTTTTTCCACCAAAAACTGCTCAGCAAGTTACCTATCTCCAGTACCCAGTTCCTAATGGGATCCAAACCCCAAATAAATCTGTTTTACTCTATATAAAGCTTATACAGGGTAAACTCGTAAATTGTCCATCCCCTGTAACACTGATAGAGAGAGATGCACAGCTGTTTGCTCCCCCAGGTATTAATCACTTACTCTGGGTTTACTAATGAACAAAAGTGATTTTATTAAGTATGTTAAGTATAAAAAGTAGGATTTAAGTGATTTCAGGTAATAACAGATAGAACAAAGTAAATTAACAAGCAAAATAATCCTAATCAAGCTGCGCGGGGACAGAGCCTGTCTGATTCTGGTCGCCCTGGTGTGGCCCAGATGGCCCTGGTATACCACTCTCCTAGAGCTGTTGGTAGACACCCCAATTGCACTCCCGCTGTGGCCAGAACTGATCACTCAGGATCACGGTCAACTCTGTCATCCCGACCTGCAATCTCTCCACCTCACAGTGTGGATGCTGCATGGCTAGATCAGTCTGAGCTGTGCTGTTTTCACTCAGTTCAGCAGATGCTTTTGGGTAGCAAGAAGCCCTCTACCAGGTCCACATACTGAGCCAAATGAAAGCATTTTTCCTGCTGATGTGCTAGGAATCGTACAACTCCCCTACAGGCATCAGTACCTCTCATCTTGGACTACCTCTTGTCCTTAAAGTAGCAGGGCATGGCAATATCTTCCATCAGGGTGCATCTGGCATTTATTTCGGCTTTCCACCTGGGTGAAAGCGGACGCATGGTCTTCTCCAATCTCATGGTCAGCAGATTTCTCAAGGGGTTGGAGTGCCTGTCCCCATGAATTGGACAACTGGTCCCTACGTGGGATCTTAAGCTGGTCCTATCCAGACTCATGGGTGCCCCGTTCGAGCCGATGACCACCTGCTTGCTCCTGTACTTTCCTGGGAGACGGCCTTCCTCGTAGCTATCACCTTGGTGAGGCGCATGTCCAAGCTCAGGGCACTCAGGCACTGTTCCACAAAGACAAGGTATAGCTGCTAAAGTGGTGTCTGCCTTCCATGGCAACCAGGACATATTCCTACCTGTCTTCTACCCGAGGCCACATGCCTCTCGACGGGAGCAACAGCTGTACTCCCTAGACGTTTACAGGGCCCTGGCCTTTTACATCGAGTGAATGAAACCCTTCAGGAAAACATCACGGCTGTTTGTTGCTGTGGCAAACTGACTGAAGGGCCTTCTGGTCTACTCCCAGCGCATCTCGTCCTGGATCACATCATGCATCCGTGTGTGCTATGACTTGGCTGATGTCCCATCTACGCACCTTACTGCCCTCTCCACATGGGCTCAGGCTTCATCCTCTGCTTTCCTGGCGCATGTGCCCATATAGGAGATATGTAGGGCAGTGACTTGGTCATTGGTGCACACCTTTGCCGCCCACTATGTGCAGCAGTCCAGGGGTGATGGTGCATTTGCTTCAGCGGTCCTTCACTCCACAACATCTCACTCCAACCCCACTGCCTAGGTAAGGCTTGGGAGTCACCTAATTGAAATCGATATGAGCAAGCTCTCAAAGAAGAAAAGATGGTTACTCACCTTTGTAACTGATGTTCTTTGAGATGTGTTGCTCGTATCCATTCTAAACCCACCTTCCTTCCCCTCCGTCGGAATAGCTAGCAAGAAGTAACTGAGGGGGCGCTGGGTCAGCCAGGGCATATATCTGGCGCCATAAAGGCACCACTCCAGGGGGTGCCTCAGCTGACCTACCGAGTGTTGATTAGGCTAAAAATCTCCCAATGATCGTGCACGCGGCGTGTGACACACCTAATTGGAATGGATATGAGCAACACATCTCGAAGAACAACAGTTACAAAGGTGAGTAACCGTCTTTTCTTTTAGTGGCAGTTCTGTTGAAGTGAATGGTATCAATAATGTGAGTAAGCTGTAGAGTCAGATGCTTAAATTGTAGCCATTTACTGTTGTATTTTCAAACAAATATAGACTTCACACACAACAGGTCAATTGCATTTAACAGTAGGAAGTTGAGTTTGATGAGTCATAAACTTTGATTATTTTGGTAGCACAAGTCTAACATTTATAAAACAAACTGCTAGAATACACACTTGTGAAGTAATTTGAAGAGTTGGACAGCAAAAGGCTATTTGTAATAATAGAGAATCACCTTAATTATAATTAAATTAGAGCCTCCATACTATTAATGCCACATTAGGGTCTTGAAATGAAATACTCAAGTCAGGGAATGTGGTAAGTTAAGGCTTCTATTGTGATGACAAGTTTGCTTAACTACATGTCCTTTGTGTTTTATAGTAGGCACTAGTAATGAACAATACCTGGACATTTACATTTTTCAAGAGATGAAGTAGAAAATACTACATGTGTGCAATTTGGCATAGTTAAATTGTGGGAGAAAAAATAAAATTTTATTATTTTGAGAGCTTGGCTTTGCAAACTTAATGTTGCACTAATAGTCACCTTTTTGTAAAGATGGATCCAAGATGCAAAATTCAGCTCTGAATTTTGAAAAGAACCCTCTCTCTGTTCCTACCTACGCTAATAAGAGAGAGGGTAACTTTGGGCAGGGGGGAGGAGAGAGGAAGAGCGTGTGGTGTATGGCAGTGTTGTGTTCATTGTGTTGTATCAGTCCATTATGGAGATACAGCTCAGTTGTGAGAGTTGGATCTGACTAGATTCTGACACTACCCTGAAAACAGCTTTCACCCCCAGCAATTTATAAACTCAGGAGTATTTGAATCTGGAGTTTTGGATTGAAACCACTCTAGGTTCTTGCATTTAATTTCCTGGGCCATTTTTAGAATAAAAGGAAAAATTCTGAGGAATTCACTTGCCAAGATACAAGCTTCATGAGTTCAGCCATTGGAGATAGTAAATTTATTGCCCTGGGATTAATTAGTAGGCTTGTAAAGAGATAATGATTCTGGAATTCAGAGCTCAGCAACAGTCCTTGCTCCAAAATTATTCTACCTCTCAGGTTTACAGTTTCCTCTTCAGAAAATGAGTTATAAATTCCTATACCAAAAAACCCTGTACTGTTCACTGTGTGTACTGTGGTCTTGTCTTACAGCAGTTGTGATTTGTGTGGTTGTATGTTAAGGCACTGTCATAAGATACACTTGTTCTAAAATTGCACTGCATTTGTGCTTCATCTTTGATGGTTCACAGCATACTCAAGGAACCATAAAGTCTGTCTGAGCCATGTTATTTTTTCAGAGAATCTTTCCAAGATGCTGTGTATAGAGCTCAGCTTTACTATTTCTGTCAAAAGTAGAGAGAGCTCTTCTCCCTTTCTTTCTCCTTGTCCTTTGCCTGAGGGATCAGAGGTGCAGTTTTCACTCTTTTTAATAGCTTGTGAAATGAGGACTCTCCTGACCCTGGAGTCTGAAACAGCTGTGTCGGGAGGAGCTGGTGTCAGTTTCGAAGTTTCTGGGGGTTCTTAGCCTTCCCCCTAGTCTGTGGAACAGCATCAGCACCTGAATGGAGAAATGTCTGCCTATTCTGTACGAGATTTTCCTCTTTTAGTTTTCCTTCTCTCCCAGGGGAGGGGGGGGGGGGAAGGAACCCTCCCACCAGTCCACAGGAGAGCAGGATAGTAAGAGACACAATCTGCCAATAATTTCCCAACTGTCTCAGGAAAAGATCCGTGCAATAAATATTCTGTCACCACTTCTCCTCTTGTGACTCTCTGTATGAAGTGGATGGGCAGACAATTGAATTTAGGAGAAATGAAGAAAATGTGGGCCAAATAAATGAGTTGGGAAGGCAGGTAGGAGGAAAACAGATGGTGACAGAGAGTGAAAGAGGTATCTAAGAGGAAGGGGAAAGATAATCTAAAGAAAATTTAAAACTAGATGGGGAAGTAGGGAAAATTGTGATTCGAAAGGGTGTGTGAGATATAAATGAATGAATTAAAGTTGCTCATCAGTGGTGGCTGGAAAGACTGCAACATTGTGTGTGGGATGGGGGTGGGGCATACATTTGAATGGCATTGTGACCCTGGTGCACGAGGTTGCAATGTTTCAGAGTAGCAGCCGTGTTATTCTGTATCCCAAAAAGAACAGGAGTACCTGTGCACCTTGAGACTAACAAATTTATTTCAGCATGAGCTTTCGTGAGCTACAGCTCACTTCTTCGGATGCATAGAATGGAACCACAGACAGGAGATATTATACATACAGAGAACATGAAAAGTGGAAGTTGCATACAACAGGAAGATGTCTATCAATTGAGATGAGCTATCATCAGCAGGAGAAAAAAAACTTTTGAAGTGATAATTAAGATGACCCATAGAAGGTGTGAGGAGAACTTAACATAGGGAAATAGTCAATTAGTGTAATGACCCAACCATTCCCAGTCTCTGTTTAAGCCTGAGTTAACTGTATCTAATTTGCATGTTAATTCGAGTTCAGCAGTCTCTCTTTAGAGTCTGTTTTTGAAGCTTTTTTTCTTGCAAAATTGCCACCTTCAACTCTGTCATTGAGTGGTTAGAGAGGCTGAAGTGTTCTCCCACTGGTTTTTGAACGTTATGATTTCCTGATGTCAGATTTGTATCCATTTATTCTTTTGTGTAGAGACTGTCCGGTTTGGCCAATGTACATTGCAGAGGGGCATTGCTGGCACATGATGGCATATATCATGTTGGTAGATGTGCAAGTGAACGAGCCCCTGATGGCGTGGCTGATGTGATTAGATCCTATGATGGTGTCACTTCAATAGATATGTGGACAGAGCTGGCATTGGGCTTTGTTTGCAATACCACTCAAATTTGGCTTCCATGTGAATAGAATAACCAGAGGTGTAGCTTCCCATCTCAAGAGGGAAGCTTACAAGTCAGCCCCGTGTGTGTTCTGTTCAGTGATAGCCCTTACTGTGCTCAGAATCGCGTACCTTCCTTTGCCTCTGGCTCAGACATCAGATCCTGCGTGAAAGTGCAGAGCCATTTTATTGACCTTACTGTGGGCAGCCATATGAGATGAAGGTTTAACTTCAGGAGTATAAAAGATGACTGAGGGTCTCTCTGAGGAAAGGCGATAGAAGACGAGACAGGAAGGAACTTTCGCTGTGGTTTGCATGTTGTTCTAGGATATAAAACAAAATGTCACTCTCCTTCCTGAGTGCTTTTGTTATTAGGCTGGTGGGTAGAGGGAGAAGCACAGAAATCACCTGGGAATTACATCCATTCACATCTCCACCCCGTGCTAGAAAGTAACTTCCTGGTCCCCTCGGGAACAGTGAGGAATAACCTTCCAGACACTGATCTGCCAAATGAAAGAAATCTTCAGTTGTGTTGTTTCCACGGGGAAATTGGGCCAGTAATACTGTGAGGCAAACAAACCTTTCTCTTTGCCTCCTAGGTGCCTGCCCCACCAGCCTGACCTTCTTGGAACACTGAAGGGAGGTCACCCACCAGCCTGAACCTTTCAGGGCCATCCCCTCATCCCCACTGTTTACTTTATACTCTCTGCTGGCTAGCCTCTTGCTTTTGGGTGACAGGCCCATCCTACTTCCCGGACCTGGCTGGTCCCTGGCAATGAGAGGAGCTGCTGCTGCAGTTTCAGTAGCTGGCAGGTGAGGGCTCAGCATGCAGCACAATGCAGAGTGACTCAGATGCCAGCTGGCCCATGGTATGTTCTCTCCCAGCTGTGAACCTCTTCAGATTTTTAAATCAGTGGGGAGGTCTATGGCCCCTGTTTAAAGGGGTGGGCATGAATGCCTCCCCCGTCTCCAGCGCCTGTTCTGGTTCTAATCCCTGTGAAATTGCTTCAGGCTCTCAGGCAAATATCACTGCTTCAGTTAGCTGATCCCATACTTGGGAACCATAGCTTGAGCCTTCCTTTTGTAAATGAAACCTAAGATTCCTGAGCACAAGATGCATCCCAAAAAGGGTGTGGGAATAGAGGGTCGCTGAACTAGTCCAATTCAAGTTCTGGTCCTGTCTTAACAATATGCTTTTGCATCGTCACTTGACTTGGAGACTCATGAACACCACAACCAAAATTGGTTTGACCTCTTCTGGGTCTTTTCTTCAACTTTAACCACTGCACAAAACTAGGAAGGATTCTATGTAGGAGGTTTCATGAATATTCATTTTCGGCCTGCAGAAAGTCCTGGCAAGACCAATGAAATGAATAATAAAACTAAAGAAATTAAATAATTTTGATTAATGTTCTGGCTTATTATTTTCTTCAATGCTTGCAGAACATGCTCTGCCACTGCAAAACTACTTGTGCAATATATGGAATTTTTTATTCTATGACACATAGGTTTTTAAAATATGTTTCTGCAACTGAGCATTTTGTCAACATGAAAACTCCAAAAGGTCACTGAGAAACAAGAATGAATAGGTAAATATTCCTCAGTTGTGTACTCTCAAACTTACACATGGTAAAATGGACATTTTAAAAACAAATTGTATTATAGTCCTTCATTGAAAGGAATTTCCTGTTTGAAGCATAGAAAACTAAGAAATATGCACATCAGTGATGCATCTGTTAGAACAAAACCCATCTCCTGGCTTGTGTTGTGGTTACCAGTCACTTAACACAAATGGATTGTTTCAACAGCTCCTTTTATTTTTAAATAAGGAAATTAAAAAGTATCTGGCGTATAGATCCATGGGGAGATATGAGGAAAAAATTAGGTTTGTGATATTAGATATTAATGAAGACTTAGTTTGGAAATGGGTTACAATCTTATACAAAGCTATTCCGGTAGCTCTTAGCAAAGCTTAGCTTGTTAGTTTGCCACTTTACATTGTGACAGATAAGTTAATTTATTTTCCTGTTTGCTGTTAGTGCCTATTATGTTTTCATACATTCTTAGAACTCTTTGGGCTAATATCTGATCGTACCTGAAGAGACAGGTATGGAATATGATCTCCACAACAGCAAATGAAATACTTCCCACAGGTTTACATTAGCCTAACAGAGCAGTGCCCAAAGAGGGTTGGGACCCCATTTAAACTTGCTGGGGTCTGGGCAGTGGAGCTCAGATTACAGGCCCCTTGCCTAGGGCTGAACCCTTGGGCTTCAGCTTTGGCCTACACCACTCAGGACAGTAGGCCTTTGGCTCCCCTCCCCACAGGGTGGGGCTAGGGAGGCTCAGACTTCAGTCTCCCTTACTGGGGTTGTGTAGTAATTGTTATTGTCAGAATGGGGTCGCAGTGCAGAACTCCTGGTCTAACATTTTATCTCCTTCATGAAATCTTTCCAAGTAGGTTATGGTGTGAAGCAAGACGGAAGAAGCTGTGACTTTTAGAGTTGAAAGCCCAAAATATTTTCTTTACGTTTGTCGTCTTTTAACAGTTATGAGAACTTGATTGTGGGGATAACCCTAACATTTACATAACATACAACAAATTCAGTGTGGTGTTTCTTCAGCCCTAACAATATTACAAATTTTAGTTTAAGATATGGGAAGAATAGTCTCCTGTACTTCCTGTGGCCTTGTCTACATTTGTGGCAGTGTGTAGTGCATGCTTCAGTGAAAGGCAGGCTGTGTCCATGCTGCATTGTGTAGCTACACACAGCAGTGAAAGGCTCTTGCAGGGGAAATGTAAGGGGAAGGGGTGCCAGCAGCTTCAACCTGCTTGTCTTTCACTGCACCAGGGGAAGGCTCCAGCAGGGGGAGGCAGCATGACACCGTAATAACAGCATATTAGAGGCATGGCTTGGGCATGTAGACTGCTATGTGCCCTAGAACAGTGATTCTTAACCCGGGGTCTGTGGCCCTCTGGGGGGCTGTGAGCAGGTTTTAGGGGGCCCGCCAAGCAAGGCTGGCATTAGACTTCTGAAGCCCAGGACAGAAACCTGAAACCCCGAGCAACGCCATGGGGGGCTGAAGCCCAGTGCTCTGTGCCCCACTGCCCAGGGCTGAAGCTGAAGCCCAAGCAACTTAGCTTTGCAGGGCACCCTGTGGTGTGGGGTCCTGGTCAGTTGCCCTGCTTGCTACCCCCTAGTGCTGGCCCTGGCTTTTCTATGCAGAAAAACAGTTATGGCACAGATGAGCCATGGAGTTTTTACAGCATGTTGACATAGGTGGTGAGTTCCATACCCATGTGGTGCTTGGGCACCAGCAATATTCAAAGCCAGGGGCCTAGCTCTACCAAAATTTGGGGGTGGGGTGCCCCCCCCACAGCCCAACCTGTGCCCCCCTGAGTGTCCTGTGGCCCCAACTTGCTGCCCCTGCCCCCCCCCCGCTCGCCTTTCCCAGGCCCCGAAGAAGAGCATCTCTCTTTGTCTCCTCCATGCTGCTTCCCTGTACCAATTGCTGCCGCAGGGTCTTAGTGCCCCCCTCCTCCACTGCCAGGGAAGACTGAGTCTGAGCCTGCCCTTCCCCCTCAGACCCTTCCTTTTTCCAGCAGGACCCTCCAGCAGCACAGGTCCCCCTCCCCGTCATCCACAGTCAGCACTCCTGCCTCATACTGGGCAAGGAGGCAGCCCCATCTCTCAGCCCCAGTGAGGCTACAGTCAGGGGCAACAACAGGGGAGGCGGCGCACACAGCACCCCTCAGCACCCACCACGGGGGAGGCGAGGGAGATTCCTGGACCTGAGAGGGGACCTAGGAGCACAAGCAATGACAGTGGTGGGGGTGAGTGTGCTGCTGGGGGGGGCAGGAAAGGGGGCTTCTCCCCCAGAGCTTGCTGCTGCTGGCAGGGAAAGGACTGTGGGAAGTCCTCCTCTCTGGCCCCTCTCCTGGAGCAGCCTGCCTACACCCCAAACTCATCCCCAGCCCTGCCCCACCCCACCCCAGAGCCCACACTCTCAGTCAGAACTTTCACCCTCCCACCACACCCTCAACCCTCCACCCTAGCCCTGAGCCCCTCCAGCACCCCAAACACCTTATCCTCAGTCCCAGCCAGAGCCCTCATCCCTCACACTCCTTCTCTCGCCTTGAGCCCTTCCCACACCCCAGTCTCTCCACTGCCAGCCTCAGACAGAGCCCTTACCCCCTACACCTCTACTCCCGCCCTAAGCCCCCCCACACTCCAAACCCCTCATTTGCAGCCACACCCCACAACCCTCACCCCTACACTCCATCCCTCTGCACCCCTCTCATCCCCAAACTCCCTCCCAGAGCTTGCACCCTGCACCCCAGTCCCCTGCCCCAACCTGGGGCCTGCACCCTAGACCTCCTCCCTCACCCAAACTCCCTCCCAGAGCTTGCACCCTGCACCCCAGTCCCCTGCCCCAACCTGGGGCCTGCACCCTAGACCTCCTCCCTCACCCAAACTCCCTCCCAGAGCCTTGGGCAGGTGGGGGGGGGTGGAGTTTGGGCAGGGGCGGGTTCTGGGCACCACCAAAATTTCTACAAACATGCCACCCCTGGATGTTGGTGGGGGGAGGTGAGCGGAGGCCCAGAAAGAAAAAGATTGAGAATCCCTGCCCTAGAATTCTGGCGTGTATGTGCTCTACTCACCTAAGCAGTGCCTCGCTGTCTACACTGCTGTTTATAGTGCTGGGACTGCTGTGGATGTACTCTATATGCCACTGTAAGTGTTGACCTGCTCTATGAATTAGTAACTTATTGCAGGTATGAAGTTTGCAAACTGGAACTTAACAGACCAGGATAGATAGTCAAAATTGACTTATAGTATTTATATGATCACTTTGACTTACTATGTTAAATATTTTCTCATTACTACATTTGCTGGTTTTGCAAATGTGGAATATAATATGGTTAAATATAAAAAAGCTAAAGATTTTATTTATTTCAGATTTGACTTACCCTAAGTTTGGGTGAAAATGGGAGGGGGTGTTTTTGTTAATGTATAGAAATCTACCACAATGTCACTAAAGTTAAGAGGGTGGAGAACGCAGTTTCTTAGGAAAGCTGTAGTTTCTAAGAGATTTAAAATGATATGCTGCCTGTCTTCAAATGGATGGAGGAGAGGGAATTTAGGATTTAACAAACAGTTCAAAAATAAATTTCCCTTTTCCTAACATGAAAGAGAGAAGCTTTTCCTGCTTTCCTTTTTTCCCCCTTTGTGCTTAGACATTTCTTTGTTGTCATCCTTACTTTTGTGGCTGGCAATGCCAGATATAGATTTCCCTAAGACTTTAATTAACTGTCTAAATACATAATTTCATAAACCATGTTCTGGATGACATAAAAATAGGACTTACTTCACAGAGTTGTCCTATCTAAAGGTCCACTTCTGTCCTTCTTCAAAGTTTCATTTAAGTACCAGAGAATCTCCTAGTGTTGGTACTCTGATTAAGAATTTCTGCTTTAACTTTAATGCTGACTCTTTTATATTTAGATCTCTTGTTGAGATTCTTCAGTATTCATTTTATGTGTGTGTGTGTGTGTGTGTTTTCTGATTCCTAGTAGAAAATGCATTAGTTATTAAAATTTATTTTTTTTCAAAATGGAAATGTTTACAATGCTTTTTAATGTGGTATTGCATTTGTAACACTGCAGATTTGTTACAGTTTCTGGCATAAATGCTGTTCTCCAAGGATTTGTGTTGTCAAGTTTCTCCTTTTTATGTGCATTGGAACTTGGCAAGACAGATCTGCATTATTTTTAAATCTTTTGCAAAGTGGCTTAAAATATGACTTTTCATTAGTGAAAAATTTTAAATGTTATTTACACTTTTCTTTCATGTATTTTTTTTAAAGTTTTATTATCTCTTGCTAATTCAGTTTCTCATACTAATTATTTGTATTGTGATGGTGCTTGAGGCCACCATAGAATCCCCTCCTCCCCCCATTGTGTCTAGGCACTGTATTATCACAGATCTGGTTGAACATCCCTGGCTGGACACTTGCCAGACTGCTGTGAGGGGGATCGAAACGCTGAACTGCACATGCTTTTGGCTTGTTGGGGCCTGGCAGAATTTAGGAACTGTGCCTGACTGTAGAGCTCCAGAGAGGCACACCAGGAGCAGATCTTATGTCTGACACCCCTTTTGGCAGTAGGAATTGCCTAAGTCCTGAAAGTAGTGCTGACTCCCCCCAACCTCCTCAGCAACTCTTGCATGTAGCCCAGAATCTCACCCGATGTATAATTTTCCTAGTTTACAGTTTAACTCTTCAGAGGCATACAACAGTGAAAGCAAACAAACATAGACTTTGCACAGGATTCTAAACACAATTTACTCATTGCTTAGCACAGATCTAGACAAAATAATAAACACGACTATACCCATTTTCCTTGCCTCAGTTTCCTCACCACTCTGGAGAGTTCTTTGGGATTGAGCAGAGTCTCTTCTTCTCCCCCCACCCTCCAGCATGTGGTTCTGATCCAGAACATGGACTCTCTGATTCTTCCCTCTCCCCCACTTCTCAGACTACCTTCTCTTTTATAACCTCTAGCATCCTTTTTCAGGTAACCACAACCCCCCCACTAGGTGACTTCATTGCAAGGCTACCTGTCCCCTGATACAGCTATTAATGTTCTGAAAAACTTGGTCAGATCTACTGTTACTGTTCACATATGCTAACTTATGTAATAAAAGTTTCTAGATATTTGCTATAGTATAGCCTACATAGAAAGCAAAGATACATATTTTTGTAAGTGGAATGCTTCTTCTAAGTGTCCTAGACTTAAAAGCTGTGAGTATAATGGACTAACTGTTCTGTTTTGCCAAAGTAGACCCCACATATTAGGAGTTGTATTGCTTTCATGACAGCTCTTCTACTCCATTATTCGGTTGCACACTCTGTGAACCTGCAAAATGTAACAGCTAGGCTTTTCTTCGGCAAAACAAAATTTAGACATCTTTTACAATTAATTTATTTGATGATAGTTTGGATTCAAAATTATGACCAACAGTGGAAACATTGCTAAATTTCAAAAGCTGTAGATAATTGTGATTTAAGCTACTTTGCTTGCAGAGTTAACATAAAATCAATCTCCCTTTCTCACGTTCTTCTTCCTAGGAAAAGAAATATGTGAATTTTAAGAGGATTTGTTTAACTTTCTTAGGAACTGATACCTGTTATGAATTATTTTACTTTATTGAAAATTTGTTCATCTTTGAAATTGATAAGCATTTTAATGTTTTAAGTTGACTCTTGATATTGTTAGTTCTTATTTTACTTCATTCACCTATTTTAATGGGATTTGGACCCTAACCAGTCTTGTAGTGGTGCCTTAACAGTACCACATGTTGCCTTCAAGCTATGAAGGTGCAGGGCTACATTTTGACATCATAGGTTATGTCAGTTGTTGTGGCAGTACAGACGAAAATGAACAAGCCTGTTTAAGGGTTGATTTTGAATTTAAAACCTTGCTCAACTAGTTCCTTTGGAAGTTTTCTTCCCCTCATTTTGTGACTATAGCTGTTCGAGGAATTGAAAGAACCACCACTACCGCACAATAGTAAATGTCTTAAAATATTAGGCTTCAGTGTTGGAATTGTAGGATTTGCAAACTAGGTTTTACCTTTGAGAATGTATTATCTTTTGGTTGGAATAAAATGGCCATTTTAGGAAGATGGTCTTGTGACAAGATTCAGTGACAGGAGACTCGGACTGACATCCTGTCACAAGTGACAAAACCCCATTGATTGTGGTGGGTCCAGGATCTCGCATGTTGTTTATACATGCTGTGTAACAGACGTTCTGTGTGATCTTAAATCAGTCATTTTGAGCCCAATCATACAGCCCTTACTTATGTGAGTAATCCTATTTAGTTCAGTTGGGCTATTCCTAGGATTGAGCCCTATTTTCCTATGCCTGGTGGGATAATATCACTTACCTTAGAGGATTGCTGTAAAATTAAATTCATTAATGGTTCTGAAGTCTTTTAATCTTAGTTGGAAAGTGCATAATACCAAGGTTCTATGCATTGTCAAATGTTGGGTGCTTGTGAAAAGAAAATTACTTTTGGCAGCTGCTCTATCAAAAGATTTCAGTAGCAGCTGTAAAAAGTATCTGTAAAAAGAACAGGAGTGCTTGTGGCACCTTAGAGACTAAGGGCTTGGCTACACTTGAAGTGTGCATGTGGGAGTTTACACAGTGTGGTCGTACAGCTTGTGTAGGAACAGCGCTGCAGTGTGGCCACACTCACAGCTACCAGCGCTGCAGTGTGGCCACATTTGCAGCAGTTGCAGCACTGTTGGGAGTGTGCATTGTGGGCAGCTATCCCACAGAGCACCTCATCCCATTTTGGCGCTGTGGGTTGTGGGAAGGGGACGGAAGGGTGCGGTCATTCCGCTTCCTGTCCCAACGCCCCGTGGTGCATCGCTCCAGCAGTTTCGTGCATTGTGAGTCTGCAGCGTGGTTTCTGTTAGAATGGAGCCCGAGCTGCTGAGGACTTTGCTGATGAATGTAGCCAGCACATCACGTTTGGCAGTTGAGCTATTCCTTATGCTCCAAAGTGACAGTGAGGAGTCCGACGACGACGATGATGATACAGATAAGATCACCAGACGCGTGTACACTAAATTGCTTGTGGCAGTAACGGACGTGCTCAGCAGCGTGGAATGCCGCCTTTGGGGCTCGGGAACCAAGCACTGAGTGTGGGATCACATCGTCCTGCAAGTCTGGGATGACGAGCAGTGGCTGCAGAACTTTCGGATGAGGAAAGCCACTTTCATGGACTGTGTGTGAGCTCGCTCCACCTGCGGCGCAAGGACACGAGATTGAGAGCTGCCCTGTCGGTAGAGAAGCGGGTGGCTATTGCAGTTGGAAGATGGCAACTCCAGACAGCTACCGATTGTCGCGAACCAGTTTGGAGGGAAAGTCGACCGTTGGAAATGAATGTGATGCAAAGTTTGCAGGGCCATTAACGCATCCTGCTAAAGGAGAACCGTGACTCTGGGGAACATGCAGGACATTCTGGATGGCTTTGCACAAATGGGGTTTCAACTGGGGGGGCGGATAGATGTGACGCATATTCCTATTTCTGGCCCCACCCCACAAGGCATCGAGTACATTAATCGGAAGGGATATTCTCTTGGTTTCCAGGCGCTGTGGATTCACCGTGGGCGTTTCACTGACTTTACACAGCTGCCTGGAAAGGTGCATGATGCACGCATCTTTCGGAACAGTGGCCTGTTCAGGAAGCTGCAGCCAGGACTTTTTTCCAGACCGAAAGATCACAGTAGGGGATGTCGAAATCCCCATTGTGATCCTTGAGACCCCGCTTACCCATTAATGCCTTGTTTGAAACCGTACACAGGGAGTTGACAGACGCAAGTGGACCGTTTCAAACTACAGGGCTGAGCCAGTGCCAGAATGACGGTGAGGCGCTTTTCGCCGTGTTTACAGGGGTGCTACGAGAGTGTCTCTATTGGAAAGCTAGACTTGGGGCGAAGGCAGCATCCTTGCGGTGTATATACCGTGTGCTGTACCCTCCATAATCTTTGTTAAGGGAAGGTAAACATTCAGTGACAAATGACCTTCGAGTTCAACGCCTGGAGGCCTGACATTTGCAACAGGCCAGAGCAGGGCTACTAGAGCGGCCCACAACAGGCGCTTCACGATCTAAGGGAGCCTGAGGGAGCAATTTGAGGCTGAAAAGCCAAACAGTAATGTTTGTGGCCTTGACTGGTGTTTAAGTGCAAGTGGTTATAATGATTTTCCCGGGGGTTCAGTAATGTTTTCGTTTCTGCCAATAATAAAAACTATATTTTAAGAGCAAAACCAAATCCTTTTATTGAAAAATACAGTACATAAAAGGTTGCGGGGGGATGTAGGGTGATGACTGTACAATCAGATGTTTGAATATGTCTTTCCTGAGTGCTTGTGCCATGCCCTGCTGCACTTCAGGATTACTATGCTCCGGATTGGTGATAGGGGTGTGAGTGCGAGGTAAGGGTCGTAGTTCTCAGGAGTGGTAGGCGTGTACGTACAGTGTGGGGGGGCATGTCGCCTGTGGTGGAGAAGCAGGGATACTGGGGAAGGGGTTATGAGAAACAGGGCAAAAGGAGAAGAGCTTGTGGGGTGGGGGGGTTAGCAGGTATAGCTTGCCTGCATGGCTACCATGGACTGCATACAGTCTGTTTGCGCGCCAGGGAGGTTATAAGCTGGTTTGTGTTTCATCTTTTGCCAATTCTTTTTTCCTGTGGCCAATTCGTTTTTCCTGCTTTTCTTGTTTGCCTCCACTGGTGCACTTTTGTCTCTCCATCCTGCACTCTCTGCCACAGTATGCTCTGGATCTGATTCAGTAATGCTCATCACAACTCCTCTTTGGTTCTCTTCCCTCCTTCTCAGGCTGGAGTTCTTTCTGGTAGTCTTTAGACGCCATAGTATTCGAGTCCTTTTAAAAAAGGAAACAAGAAACAGAAACATTTATTACAGAGGCTGCATGTATAATCCCAGTGGAGGAGTGTGTAGACCATTCCTCTGTAGCATCTTCACACATCCTAACGTAGCACAAGAGGCACAGGCAGACAGGACATTGAGTACTAGGGGCTTCTCACTATGAATCATGTTTCCCTGCGACTCCCTGGGAATGGAGTGCCGATGAGTCAGGGCTCAGTGGGGTTTTTGCTGCTTTTGAGGAAAGCAGAGAGCAGCTGGGGGAAGACCACTGAACAGCACCCCCAAATTGCCACAGCCCACTTACCTTCCGTGGAATCAATGTTTCTGCTGCGACTCCCCTGGGAGTGCGGGAGCTGCCTGATTCTAGATCAGGCTCAGTGGGTTTTTTGTGCTTTGGAGGAACGAGCAGAGAGCAGCTAGGGGGAAAGACACTGAACAATATCCCTACATTTGGTCTACAGGATTTTATCCTCCAGATATTATCCCTGCCCGCGTCACCTGGGATGAGCGGGAGGGTCTCTCTCACGGGCAATGTGGATTTCCGCCCTGTCCCTATGCAGATTGCCTGTGTTGCAGCATGTGTCCCCCCACCCCTCACTGCACAGTTGGCGGGTACGCGTTTACCTGACAGGGACAAGGACCAAGTGGCTCTGCCCGTAAACTTGCGGCAAGCACATTGCCCCACGCTCTGCAGAAAGATTTTGCAGAGATTTACAGAGGCTGATTACGGGCACGTGATAACCAATCAATGGCTATTCCACCTAGGCAGGCATGCATGCACCCATGGAACCAAACCACCCTGCCCCCGCCCACCTCCTATCACAAAACATTTTAAAACGCTGTACCGGGATCACTGGCTTCCTTCTGCTTCGTTCTTACCAACAAGTTTCCAGAGCTGCTGCGACTGGCTAGCTTCCTCCTGGCTTGAGAGAAGCCTCGTGGTGCATGCCTCCTGGGGACTCTGGGGTATCTTCCACCATCCCAGTACCTCACCTCTGGTTCACTCCAAGCCTCCCCCACCTCCTCTCCGCTCTGATACTGTCCATCGTGGTCTCTCGGATTTGCAGTGGGGTCACCCCAAGTAATCCTATCCAGCTCGTTGTAAAAAACGGCAGGTTGGGGCACACCTGAGCCCGTGGGTCCCTCACGGGCTCTTGCATAGCACTCGCCAGCTCCTTTACCTTTGACCCTGACACTGCAAGCGCGTTCGTTCATGGCCCTGCTAGCCAGCATGACTTGGATATCTGGCCATGGTATCAACTAATTTCTATGGCTGGAGCGCAAGCTGACTGATTGCAACAGCTTCCTCCAGCTCCAAACACTGATGGGTCCTGCAGCTCGCCATTGTCCATGCTTGGGATCGTCTGGGGCCATGGAGGCATGGTCAGTGATTTGATTGTTGCAATTCCACGCGTGGCTGAGCAAACAGGAAGGAGAATTTTAAAAATCCCAGGGATTTAAAGGCAGGTCACCTGAGCCCAGGGCAGTGGAGTGTGAAATGATGAGCAGACTGGCCGAAAGTTGCTGGGATTCTCCCATCCCTGGAGGCAATAACAAGCGCTGTTTGTGTCCACACCTGATGAGCAGCACGCATCACCAGCGTGGAATCGCTTCAACCCAGTCAGACCGGTGTATTACAGCCAGCGCTGCAGCCAGGGAGTTGCAGCGCTGGCTGGGCTTTGTAAGTGTGTACACAGAGTGAGTTGCAGCGCTGTAACCCCTTCACCAGCGCTGCAACTCTCCAGTGTAGCCAAGCCCTAACAAATTTGTTTTGTGCATAAGCTTTCATCTTAACTCTGGCCTGAATAGAGACTGGGAATGGCTGAGTCACTACAGTACTTGAATCTATTTCCTTATAACTATCCTTACACCTCTTGTCAACTGTCTGTAATTGACCATCTTGATTATCACTACAAAAGTGTTTTTCCTGCTGAGAACAGGTCATCTTAATTAATTAGCCTCTTAGAGCTGGTATGGGTGTGTGCGGGTGCACCAGTGATGAGCTGCTAAAATCTTAACAACCGGTTCCCTATAAAAAGTTCTGATTTAAGGGATGTGCCACGGTATGTATTTTTTGTACCAATAGGGTTACCATACGTCCGTATTTTCCCGGGAGGAATTTTTAAATTTTAAAAATTCCGCCCAGACAGCGATTTAAGAACCTAAAAGCCTGACATCTCTGGGAAAATACAGATGTATGTTAACCCTACCTAAAGTTCTCTTCTCTTTTAAAAAGATGGGCCTGAACTAGAAATGAGCTCCGTTTCAGCTGTGTGGGTCCCCGCCACTCCCTGGGGGGTGTGCTAGGGTGACCAGATGTCCCAATTTTATAGAGACAGTCTCAATTTTTGGGTCTTTTTCTTATATAGGCTCCTATTACCCCTCACTCCCTGTCCCGATTTTTCACACTTGCTGTCTGGTCGCCCTCAGCTGTGCACATGTGTGGGTCCCAGCTGCTCCCTGCCCCCCCTCACTGAAGCAGGTGTGCAGGGTTACTGCCCTGAGAACTGCAGGACACCAGTGGACCTGGGGCTGGCTGCAGACAGGCGTGGGGCAGGGTTAGCTGGAGGCAGGGAGTGTGACACGGGCTGGCTGCAGACAGGGGCTGGCTGTGGGCAGGTGGTGCAGATGGGCTGGCTGTGGGCAGGGAGTGTGGCAGGGGCTCGATGCGGGCAGGGGGTGTCGGCAGGGGGTGAAGACAAGGGCTAGCTGTGGGCAGGGGGTGGCTGCGGGTGGCTGTGGGCAGGGGGTGAAGACAAGGGCTGGCTGTGGGCAGGGGATGGCTGCGGGCAGGGACTGGCTCCAGGCAGGGGATGAAGATGGGCTAACTGTGGGCAGGGGCTGGCTGTGGGCGGCTGTGGGCAGGGGGTGGCTGTGGGTGGCAGGGGCTGGCTGCAGGTAGCTGTGGGCAGGGGGTGGCTGGGGTAGGGAGTGGCAGGGGGTGGCTGTGGGCAGGGGCTGGCTCCAGGCAGGGGATGAAGACGGGCTGGCTGTGGGCAGGGGCTGGCTGTGGGCAGCTGTGGGCGAGGGTGGCTGGGGCAGGGAGTGGCATGGGCGGCTGCGGGCAGGGGGTGGCTGCGGGTGGCTGTGGCAGGGGCTGGCTGTGGGCAGGGGTTGGCTGCGGGCAGCTATGGGCGGGGGTGGCTGCAGGTGGCCATGGGAGAAAGTGGCTATGGCTGGCTGGGGGCTGACTGCAGGCAGGGGCTGGCTGCGGGGAGAGGGCGGCTGTGGGCAGGGGGTGGCTGGGGCAGGGAGTGGCTGTGGGCAGGGGGTGGCTGCGGGTGGCTGTTGGAGAGGGCGGCTGGGGCAGGGGGTGGCTGTGGGCAGGTGGCTGCGGGAGAGGGTAGCTGTGGGCAGGGGGTGCCTGGGGTAGGGAGTGGCTGTGGGCAGGGCGTGGCTGCGGGAGAGGGTGGCTGCTGGCGGCTGCGGGCAGGGGCTGGCTGCTTCTTAACTGGCTTCCCTGTGAGGGAAGCTTTGATGGGCTTCGGTGGGGAAAGGTGTAATTCCTCCTCCCGGCCACCAGGGGGCGCTGCGCTTCACTGCAGGAGCCAAGTGGGCTGCCTCCTGGCCCTGTTGCCTGCTGTGGGCAGGGCGTGGCTGCAGGTGGCTGGGGGAGAGGGTTGGGGCTGGCTGCTGGGG
>NC_133783.1:30421270-30433975 GCF_003597395.2 Chelonoidis abingdonii | reverse complement strand
GGGCAGGGGGTGGCTGCAGGCGGCTGTGGGAGAGGGTGGCTGGGGCAGGGGGCTGGCTGCGGGCAGGGGGCGGCTGTGTGCAGCTATGGCCAGGGGTGAAGGCAGGGGCTGGCTGTGTGCGGGGGTGCAGGTACTCACACAGGGAGAGTGGCTGGGAGCAGCCCAAGCAGCAGGACGCTGCTGCAGAAGCCCCAGGGCCAGAGGTCCAAGGAGCAGCAGCAGCAACAGGTCCAGGAGGCAGGCCACTTGGCTCCTGCAGGGCAGCACAGCACCCCTTGGTGGCCGGGAGGAGGAGGAGGAATTACACCTTTCCCAGCTAAAGCCCAGCAAAGCTTCCCTCACAGGGAAGCCAGTTAACAAGCAGTTCTAAAACCACTTCTAAATTTAACAACTGGTTCCTGTGAACCGGTGCGAACTGGCTCCAGCTCACCCCTGTGTGTGCGTGTATCTATATATGTATATATATACTCTTCTTATATGTTCCATTCTATGCATCCGATGAAGTGGGGTGTAACCCACGAAAGCTTATGGTCAAATACATTTGTTAGTCTCTAAGGTGCCACAAGTATCCTGTTCTTTTTATCAAAAGATACACATTCAGTGTGTTATTAAAGATATCATTATAATCATATTGGTTGTTTACATTAATGGTATTTAGTGGATATGGGAGTCAACATGAGAGAGAATTACTTAAATGAAGTGCCTGGTGTTGAAAGAGCTTGCTCTTGGGAACTTGTTACATGACACTTATTCCATCAGCTATGTTCCATCTATTAATTTATGTATGTAGCTACTGAACAACTTATAATTAGAAATATATGTAGCCTGCTAAAATCTCTCTGGAGAAGTTAATTGTTTTTCTATGTTTAGAAATATTAATATAGACTGCTATTTTTAATAGATTATATATTTTTCCATTGTATGCCTAAAAAATCTCATTTAAAAGTGAAGTTATAAATATACTACATTAATTAATTGCAGTGTAGGTGTTTGACCTAAAAGCTCATAGACTACAAATCTAATGAGTTGTACATCTTGAAAGCTTTGTAGCATGGTAAAAACAAAAGCATTATTTTTTTGGACACTGATTAATGCCAAATTCTTCTGTACTTCTTTTGTCGGTCACCTCTCTTTTACAATATTATATATAGTACAAATCCTGATGTAATGACACCAGTCTCATTAATTCAGCAAACAAACAGGCACCTGCCCTTCAAATAAGATTTTGGATGAACTGAAAGAAGAGAATAGATTTTGGAACAGAATATCAAACAGTTTCTCCTCTATTTCTGATTATCTAGAAAGCAGTCTCTGCAGACTTTAGTAGCAGGTGCAACTGAAATAGTATAAATGTGGATTTTTTGGCTATTTCATGCCCCTCTCCTTGTCAAAATACCATCTTAAAATGTGATTCACAGAGTGTCTGCACATCTTTCATGCTGTAGTTTTCATTAAAATTAGCAATGGCTGCGACAACTACTTGCTATACAAAAAATGGGCTCTTGGAAATCAGGATACCTGAGTTCTGTTCCTTAGTGTGATTGCTCTTAGGTGTGGCACATTGATTCCGTAGTGCAAGGTGGTTAAGTGGATTAGACTTGGGTCTGCCATTATAGATATGTGGGTTCTGTTCTCAGCCAGAAATGACCTTGTGAAACTTCGTAGTTATCTCATTTGTAAAATAGGGGAAATACTTGCCTGCCTTTAAGGTTTAGGTATAAGCATTGCACAATATTGATTCTTCTTGGTTACTGTGACTGATTATTGTTGATTTACATTGGATAGGGACATTGTGTTTGAGTGATTTGACATGATTACGTGTGAGGGTGATTGTGTAATTTTATGGCATACCTTTGGTTTTCTGGATTTTGGGAGTCAGAGCAGGGTGGTGTTTGCCCTTAGCAACCTTAGCTGTTAACTGTATTTATAAGTCTGATATAGAACAAACGGACATACACTAATATATTGGAAGATGTTACAACATTTCTGTGTGATGGTATCTATATTTTTTTGTAGATGCACAGAAAGTAGAAAATTACCTTTGTTTTTCTTTATGCTCAGAACAAGCATTTAATCCAAAGCACTGTCATTAATATAATACAACAAAATTACCTTCTCTTTGATTTTTATTTATACACTGTCTGGCATGATAATATGAGCTTAGTGTTCTTGTGTTTACATCAGAAGTACTACATGGTTAAACAGAAATAATACACTACATTGTGACAATGGAAGGTGATGAAAAGGTTCCTTTATATTGGTCCAGGAAAAAGGCAGGTCTGTTGCCTTGATATTCATATTCATAAAGCATATGGAGTGCAACATCACAATATATTATGTTGAATTTTTACTGTGTTGAAGATTTTTTGCGTGTAGCTTAACTAGAAGTTTTGGATCGGAAAATTTGTCAAAGCAGCCTATTTGCCTGTAACCTTTCCAGGAGAAATTGAGGGTGTTGAGTTTCATTTCATTAGTTGCTGTGCTTAAAAAAACAAACAAACAAATAAAAATCCTTCTCTTCACTTCGCTCAGTCCAGACGTGAAGACATTTTTTTACCATAAATAAAAGCATAAATAGATATCTGAAAGTATATTTTATTAACAACTGACATTTCTGAGCTTTTAAGCAGGTGGCAGCTATTGTGCTGAGAAAGTGACATGTTAGTTTAAAACAAACACACACCCCACAACTCCAGACAACTTTTATTTCTTGCCATCAATGTATTCCGAGCAAAAACCTGTTTAAGCCACAAGTGGAAAAAAAACTGCACATGTCGACTGTTGTAATAGTGAATGTGGCTGGCTCAAATGAGAGAACCAGGTATCTTTAGCCTGTATATAAAACCATGTTTCATGATCCAGTTGTTAGTTATAAAGCCAGTGAAAAGCTGCAGGTGGCAGTATAAATTTTATTAAAAGGATGAAGAAAATTACTCTGCAAAGATGGTTCTGAAGAAAGTAAAGCTGTAGGCAACCGCTCAGTGTGTGAACATTTTTCAGTTTTATTTTTCAGAAGTTTTATTTTATCCACGCAGACGTTCAAATACAGCAACAAAGAAAGCAGAACTGGAATATGTATTTAACAATATCACAGTACAAAATATTCATAGATAAATATTACTGACGATTATATAAGTAATCCCCTGTTTCCCCCTCTCTCCTCCTGCCATGAAGCATCAGAAGTCTAATCTATCTGAAATCAATTTGTAATGCTGCTCTCATGAAGGACCAGGTCAGGTGTCTTCATAGTTGGATTTTGTGCCCCTATATGTTGTCAATTTTTCCATGAGGATAGTGTTGGTTAGCTCAGTCAGTCAAAGGGTGTGGGGGAAGTAATAGACTTCCATTTTTGGAAAAAGACACGTTTGGCCACTACAAATGCTGCAACAATCTATTTTCTGGCATTAAGGTAGACCTTCTAGAATATCTGAAACACGGAGGCTTGACATAGCGGGGGGCCCTACCCTGGTTGCTTTAGCATTTTGTAATATCTTACCAAAAATAGTTTACTGCAGTTGATAGTGGTGGAATCGAAGAGGACGGATTTTTGAGAGTGAGAAGAATATCATCTGTCTGTAAACTAATCTTGTAGTCTTTATTGCGATGGTAATTCTTTCTGTCTGATTATGGTTCCGTGGCTATATCAAATAGTAGAGGCAATGGAGGGCACACCCCAGTACATTCCTTGGTGTAACTGAAAAGTGGAGAAGAAAACACCATTAGTCAAAACAAAGGCACGGGTGATTTGTAAATAATATCAATCCAGGTCAGATATTTAGGTCCAAATCCTAAATTTCTCAGGCTTGCTTAGAGGTATGGCCATTCCATTTGATCAAAGATCGTTTCAGCATCTAACTTTAAGAAAGCAGCTGGAGCCCCAGTTGTTTGCAAGTCACGAATTAAGTAGAACATGTTCCGAGTATTGTCTGACCCTAATATGTGGCAAATAAAACCCTCCTGGTCTGCATGAATGATTGATGGAGCAGTGTTGTTTAAGTGTGAAATGAGAATCTTCGTCAGAATTTTATAATGTGTTCAACAGAGAAATTGGGCGCAATTGCCACAATGAAGACTGGCCTTGTCTATTTTAAAATTAGGGTAATCATCGCTTTCCTCATGTCCTATGATATTATTTCTTTTGTAAATATTTCATTAGACTTTTGACAGTATCAGTACTAACTGGTTGACAGATGTCTTATAAAATTCTGAAAAGCCATCACATCCAGGTCTTGGCACAAATTGAGCAAATCAATTGCTTGCTTCACTTGTAGTGGATAAATAGCGACAATGCATTTATAAATTGTCAAACAGGTTGGAATTTAATTCACTGTGAAATATGTCAAGGAATTCATAAGTCTTCAAATTATATATTTATTTTATCAGGTTCTAATACAGAAAGACTGTTCTGTAGCAAAGGGGATATAGTGTTATTAGAGGGAGCCATTTTAATTTTCTTTACTAGGAGTTTGCCCTAATTCATAATGCTTCTGTTTAATTTTATTAAGCATGAATTGCATCTTGGTGGACCATACATCCACTGTATTTGTATTTTGAGGTAATGAGCGAGTGCAACATGTAATTATTTTGCAACCTCCTCTGCTTTTCTTCCTTCCTTCTGTCCTTCCAGATGCAAATATTAAGATAGTCTCCAGTGTTCCCAATAAAATTATAGTAGAGGAGATAGCATTTGTATTTACTGCAATAAGTTGGTAATGGATGTTTCAATCATCTGAAGAAAGTTAGGGTCTCTGAGTAGAAGTGTGTTTAACTTCCATCTTGAGGCTCTTGTAATACTATGACCAGTGTCTATATGAAGAAAAACTGGACCATGATTACAGATAATGATACTATCTGGATGATCACGATGGTCCCTTCTGACCTTAAAGTCTGCGAGTCTACCAACTTCTGCCCCAAGACATGCAGGAAGTAGAACTGTAGATATCATGAAAAATTTAATCTGGAATAGGAAGCATGAACCATGGAGAATATGTGTAGTCATGCTTTCTAGGATGTCCTTCAGTTGGGATAATGAGTGGTGTGCGAAGGGCTGAGCTTTTTCCCTATAACACTGAGATTTGTCTATAATCTCATCCATGACTGCGTTCCAGTGTCCTCCTAGTACCACTGAGACATCAGCTCTGTCAGTAATAATGTCATATGTTATATGCAGTGTTGTTGTAGGCAAGTGAGTGCCAGGATATTAGAGGCACAAGGTAGTGAGGTAATAACTTTTATTGGACCAAGCTCTATTGTGAGAGAGGCAAGCTTTTGTTCTTCAAGTCAGCTCTATGTAAGCTTGAAAGTTTCTCTCATCAACAGAAGTTGGTCCAATAAAAGATACTGCCTCACCCACCTTGTCTCTCTGGAAGGGTGCCTGGGCTGCCTGACTTTCCTAAATCACAGTTCCTTTTTTCAGGACTTATACTTGGCAATTTATTTTCCCTTATGAGAGGATCATGCTGTTACCAGAGTGGGATCTGGTCTCAATTTCTGTAGTGCTTGCCAAGCCTCTGATTTGATATTTAAGTATTTCATTGAGTCTGTCATCTTCATTATGAAAATCACAGAATATTTGTGGCTGTATTTAATAATCCCTGGGGGAGCCTGTTTGATGCCATTAAATGTTGCTCTCTTCTTGCTTAAACTTGCAGAGAAGTCTGGATACAAAGAAAATTTTAAATCCTGATACTTAAGAATTCCCTTTTGCCTAAACTTCAGTTTAACTTTGTCATTAAATCTTAGCAATTTACAGATGATAGGTCGGGGGTTGTTATTGCTCTCTCCTCCTGGCCCCTGTCACTTGAGCCCTTTCAGTTTCCAGGGAAGGCAAACCGGGATCCAAATCCAGTACCTCAAATAATGTATTCTGGGGAAAGTTAATCATGTTTTAGCCTTCCACCCCTTCCAGGATGCCCCCAGGAACTGCAATTTATTCCTGTGTCATCTGTTTTCAAGATCTTCCTGTTTCTTTTCAAGACTGGTTAGTCATTGCCTTAACCTCCTTCAGTTGTGTGGCAGGTTTTTGTAGTTTGTTATCTAAATAGGTCAATGGAGCTTTGACTTCTCCCGCATTTTTAGAGAGCTCATATATATCTTGAGATAAAAGATAAAAATTTGGTAGTTAGAAAGTCCTTCATAGGTGCAAAGTCCTATGTGAGAGACTGTTGGATTTCCTTGGCCGTACCTTTCTTTGGATACTCAGGCTTGGGTCGTTGGGCATTTCTGTTTTCCCAGCAGGATCCATAACAACACTACAAAAGAGGATCTATCTCCTCCTAATTAGTAAATTTCTGACAAAGTTATGGCTTAGATATGTGGGAGCCACATGGGGGTGGAGGAGACCAGGAGTCAGGAAGCCATCTTCTCTCTTGGTAATATGAACCTCAGTGTGTCACATTTTGAGAGCCCTAGAATGTTGCTTCTAACCATTTCCCATGTTTTAGCAGTTATAATGTTGTATCTCTGGGCCTTAAGTACATAAAAAAAATTGAAATTATAGTTGAACTGTTTCTTTTCCTGTTGTCTATTCATGTTGCTTCCCCAGTGCTGCCCGGGCACAACTCTTAGACATATAGGCTCAAGGTGCAAGATGTAGCATAGAATGGAAATAAAGCTTCGTTATTCTTCATGGTAGTTCAGAGCAATGCTAGTAAGCTGATATAGGAGTGTGGTTTCTGTATTTTTAAATTGTGTATCCCTGAGTAGTACAAGGAGTTTGTGGATTTTGGAAAGTGATGTCACACTTCATGGACCTGAAATTTCAATGAAAAATGGGAAATATTTTGTTGATCTTTTTCCCTCATCCCCCATTTTTCAATTAGCTCTAGTATGGGGGGAAAGAAAGGATGTTCTGTATGTCACAATAGTGCTTAGCTCCTGCAATTGATATAAAATTGTTTGAAAACTCCGTCTTAAGACTGCTGCACTGGATATGGCTAGCTCTGGAGAGATCTGAACAGGAAAGGCTTTATAGAACATTTTCAGCAGTACCTCAAAGAATTAAAAACTAATAATATAGTGGGTTTTTTTTTGGTTTTTTTAATTCTACAGAGGTGAAGTTACGCAATATGGTAGTAAGGTTTTAAAATATACATATGTATGCTTTCTTTGGCTATGCCTCAAGGAGAATTAAGATCTGAAGTGAATGAATATATTCTATTTGTTCTCAAGGTTGCTTCTGCAATCCAGCACTTCGTGTTGCTGGAAATGGAACTGAAAGTGCCAGGTCAAGGATAATTGTTGCTGAGTTACTGGAGTATGATCTGTGATTATACAAAAATAAAGGTGAAATTCACCCATGTGGAAATCTCTGCATCACTGAATCCCTTTAAGGAAGTGAGGAGGACTGATGAGGTAGCTATGTTGGGGGTCTTTGCAGTCTCCGTTTTGACACTGTTTTGACGCAGAATTTAATATTGAGTTAAACCTTATAGGTCTTCTGTTTCCTAATAAATTTGTGCAAGTGGCATGAGCTTTGAAAAGTCTGTGAAGAGAGGGGCACCATATTTTCATATGCAGCTTTAGACTTCAACTTTCCTCTGGGTTTTATCAGAGTTGGTTTATGACATGTTCGGAAAATCTCATTTATGCATTGCTTTTATCTATAAGAAGAGATTGATAGTCCAAGACATTTTAAAAGGGATGTGCTCATTTCAAAACCATGTTTCAAACACTGTCTAATGTTTGGGGAAGTATGGAACGAGATCCAAACTTCAATGTTTGGTTCCATCTTTAAGAATCAGTTTTTAAAATCTTATCATTATCTCAGGATAAACCATTTGCTTTTAATAACCCCCAGCATGTACATGATGCAAAGTAAATATGGAGTTTCAAGATTAGTGTTGCAAGCCTACATATCCCTTAAAGTTGTAGTATAACTTGGGTTAGTGGCTTTCAATTTTTGCCCAGTAAAAATAAATTAATAGCATTTGTTACAATGTACAGTTTAGTGACTTTTTTTTTTTGTCTTCAGTTTTGCACTTAACGTTGTTTGAAACATGATCCTATCTGGTCCATCAATTTCCTAGCGGGATAATGTCTGTGTTATACAAACTTAACAACACATTTGGCATTAAATGGCTGGCTGACGGAATGGAGAAACTGAGAATTGAGTGGTCATGGATATGGAACTACCCTCATTTCTCTAGGTCAGAATTGGATTCAATGGATGGCTACCAAAGGAGGAGCTCACACTGTTACTGTCTATGCTGTTCCGGTACAAGAACCAAACAGTCTATTTCATTGTCAAATCCTTTCAGTCTGACACCATTCATGAGCACTAAAATTACCTTTTTAACAAAACACCAATGTTAATGCATTATATAAAAAAGCACTTTGGTACTGATGTTCTTTGTTGCATTTCTGAATAAACTGGCTTGAGCATAATTATGGTAATAAACTAGATTTCCATTTCAAGTCCAGGAAGCAAGTGTGTGCTGCTGCTATTTTTTGTATTCAGTTGGTTCTACTTTCTGTTTTAATTTTGGTATGATATAGTATTTTATACTTTATTGCTGCCAAGAGAAAATGGGCTTGCTATTGGGTGTTGTGTGGGTTAAAAGTGGGAGGAATCCAAAATCCTGAAGTTCCAGTTGTATCATTCATCCTCTTGACATGTTCCAAGACTCTGAAAGCATTTACTGTAATGGTTTCACATTGACAGCTCCCTGCATTAGGGAATAGTTGGCATTTGCATGCGAGTTTTTGGGCTGTTACTATGCCTCTTTTTGTTGGCTTTTATAGCAAGCAACAGAAATTAAATTTGTTGTGGAGGACACAGGGCATGGCTACACTGGAGAGTTGCAGCGCTGGTGGTGGGTTTACAGCGCTGCAACTTACTCACCGTCCACACTTACAAGGCACATACAGTGCTGGATCTCCCTGGCTGCAGCGCTGGCTGTACTCCTGCTCTGCCTGGGGTATAAAGATTGCAGCGCTGATGATGCAGCACTGCTCCGCAAGTGTGGCCACCAAAAGCGCTGTAATTGGCCTCCCAAGTATTCGGAGGTATCCAAGAATGCCTGTTCAACCACTCTGCTGTTTTGTTGTGAACTCTGGGCTCCCGGAGCTGCTTATCTAAAAAACAAACACAGCTCTTGAGCAGAGGCAAGCAGGGGGATTCCTTTGGAATGTTCACAGCTATAGTGTTTGCTTGAGGAGAGAAGCAACACGGCAGGGGGTGGAGGGGAGAGTCCGCTTTGGAGCAGCTGCTTATCTGGTCTGAACGCTATGTGCATTTAGTGCATAAGAGAGGGGTGGAGGAAGGTATCAAAACTTTTAAAATGATTGAAGGTTGGTGCTGTGTATCTTCCAGTCCTTAGAACGTGCAAGGCAGGGAGCTGACACAGTGTCAGCTCCAAAAATCCACTCTCTCTGTCTCCCCTATGCTCCCTGTCACACTCCACCCTACCTGCCTCTTTTGAAAAGCACATTGCAGCCACTTGAACGCTGGGAGAGCCTCCCATAATGCACCACTCCCAACAGCGCTGCAAATGCTGAAAGTGTGGCCACACTGCAGCGCTGGTAGCTGTCAGTGCGGCCACACTGCAGCGCTTTCCCTACACAGCTGTCTTAGCTGTAACTCCCAGCGCTGTACAGCTATAAGTGTAGCCATACCCTCAGTCCCTTGCACAAATAAACCAATTTTTCTGATGATAGGCAAGGTTTCTAAAGATAAAACTTAGTTTAGTGTACTCCTGTCAGTAAACAAGAGCCCATTTTGGGGAAAGCAAGATCACCTAAGTGCGGAAGCTGAGAAAGGTGGCTTCAAGAGGGCAGATGTAAAGCCCACCTCCATCAGGCTCCCATACCATGCTTATGTACTCCATTAAAATCCAGCTCTTCAGATATTCAATTACCTTCCCTAAAAGCATGAAAAAATATTTAGGCAAGAAAAGTGGAGCCTGTAATAGGGGAAAGATGGTCTTTTTCTCAAGGACTAGTGAAGTATGTGGCACAAAAGGCTGCTAATGCTGAAAAGGAAAAGTGTGTCATGAACAAAAATTAACTGTTGCTGCTGGGGCTAAAGGGCCAACAAATAGACATACTTACTAAGTTAACTGATGAAAAATGTACCAGAGAAAGAAAAAGCAAGTTCTTTGGACACAGACGCTGATAACTGTATTTGGCAAATAAAACCAAGTATGGGAGGGGGAAATAAAGGGAGGGGAGAGAACGTATGGTACGAAAATTGAGACTCATGAAAGATGCAATGATAAAAGGGTGGATCAGGAAACCTTAAGAGAAGGAGTTCACTGTGTAGAGTGTAGGAAAAGATCTGTTGAATCTGCATTTCAAGAATGAGGTCTCAGTAATAAGGCACGCTTTCTATTTTCCTCAGCTAGTGTTGGCAGCCTCCTAGGGATATTATTGCCAGATTACACTAATTACAAAACATAAAGATGCAGTGATGAGGAAAGAAAAGAAATAAAAGGATAAATATAAGGCCACAAATTTATTAGGACCTATGTTCTCTGACATTATGGCTAAAGCAGGATCTGAGTGAGTAAATAAGTAAAGAGTTTAGAAAGAGACATAAGGATTTGACCTTCTACGATAAAATTTTATTCTCAGTGAAGAAAGTAAAAAGATCCTCCACTTTTGCGCTGAGACAAGAAACTCAGGGAAAACAATCTGAAGATCAGATGGAGCTGAATTTCTGGCGAATAGTAATGCCTATTATTGTACAAAAAGAGAAGCACTGTATCAAAAGAGAACAAACGTGATTAAGGAAATACAGTCCCAGTAGGTTCTGAAGAGTAGGTCAAAGACTAAAAAAGCCAAAATTAATTTGGACTGTCAGAGTAGGAGGAGAAGAGCTGAGTTAAGACATTTCTACGTTGAAAATTAAAGGTTTTTATTTGGAAAATATTCCTCAAAGAAATGAGATTAACAAAATGAGGTTAAGAGTGGCTATAATATGCGTTGGTTGTAGGAGCCATAAGTGAGTTTTTTCTCTCCTTTTATAAATTGAAAAGATTTCTAAAATTAAATAGCTCTATCTTGATTTTGGGGAGAATATTAAGATATAACTTGTAAATGTAAGTATTTGGGTATCCAATTGGGGACAGGATTGAGGCATATAAGCAGATTTAGGAAATAAGACCCACATAGCCTCTGCAAATCTTTTCTCAGCAGCCCATTAATAATAATATTCACTGCTTCTGGCCTCAGTAACAGCAGGATTTAGATTTTGTTGGCGAGTACAAGGAGAAAGGGCATACCAACAAAGTGGCACTTACAGTGTGTAGCATTTTTCTCCAGTCTATTGTAGAACTGATAAATGAAATTGTTTTTAATTGTTCACTTTATTAATGTAACTTCTGTTCACCATTCGCTACACTTGCCTACATTGTAACTTCTGTTCACTGTTTGCCATATTGTAATTCAAACCCCATTTTAAAACACTCACTCCACTTTGTAAAAGCTTCCTCCAACCTTCATTTTTGCAAACCCTGCTGTAATCTTATTAGTTAGTTCTATTTAATGGGTGAAAATGAGGCATGTATAATAATGAAATGCAACCTCCAGCCGCCACCTGTTTGATGAGATAAAGTTCAACTACCAACGGCTGAAGACCTAACAACAGCCTAACAAAGTAAAAAGCATCCCCTAAAAGAAAGAACAAAAGAACAACAGAAGAAAGATCAAAGCAGGTTCAAGGCTGAAAGTCACACCTGCAATTGACGGGTGATCAATCTAAAACCCAGAGCAGCGTGACACAGCAAGACCTATCGACTTTGAATCCAAACTGAAAGCCGTAAAAAAGAAGGGTAAGATGAGAGACTTTTGGAAGATTCTGCTGCCACATGAGCCAGCCACCTGCTGATGTGATTTAACACAGCAGAATGAAGCCAACTCCATGAACTAACATAGGGAAAATCTATAAATGCTGGCACTCTGAGAGCTGAGGACTTGAGTCTATGGTTCTGCTGCAGCCTCCAGGAGCATCAGGTGCACCCTCGACGCGGACTCGCTCCACCTCTTGTGTACAGGGTACTGGCCAGTATTCTGTCACAAGCAACTTTAGGCTTGGACTATAATATCCGTAACAAAACTTGTATGAATAATTGGTAAGGAATATATAATAATATAATATAGTGTAGATATGTGTGTGTGTGTGTGTGTATATACGTCATGTTATGTATATATAAAAAATCAAAAAAAAAAATCCTTCTCAGCCCTATGGGTGGTATGTGTCTTCCTCAACCTCCGGTCCTCTACAGGGCCTGGGAGTTTGAGGGTTCTGGCAGTATCTAGCGATTTCCTAGCACTGCACTCTTCTGGACAGAGAGCTCTGAATGTTGTTCCTGGATCTGTTGGAGCCACTCACCCACTTAGATCACAGCCCGAGTGCTCCTACCACCACATGGACCACTTTGGCCTCACTTTCCCATCCTCTCGAGTTCTCTTTCAGGCCCTGATACTTCTCCAGCTTCTCATATTCTTCTTCTGATCTTGCCGTCACTTGGCAGTATATCTATCAGCACCGCTGTCTTCTGCTCCTTGTCTATTACCACGATGTCTGGTTGACTGGCAGTGAACCTGCCCGTCCGTCGAGATCTGGAAAGTCCCACAGAATCTTAGCCCGCATTCTCCACACCTTCTGTGGAATGCTCCATCTGGTCTTTGGGAGGTCTAGCCCATTCGTGTGCAAGATGATTCCTGTACACCAATGACCAGCCATTGGTTTGGTGCTGATACACT
>NC_133783.1:30357532-30418342 GCF_003597395.2 Chelonoidis abingdonii | reverse complement strand
TGTCACTCTCATATTTGAGGTAGGCAGGTGAAGCGTTAGGGGGTCTTTTGCCCAAGGACCCCTACTGGAAAGTTGGGTACCAACCGAGATTTGAACCCGGTCTCTCGTATCAAAGGGCAGTCTCCCATATCAAAGGGCAGCGCTCTTAACCACTACGCTATCCAGTCGCTTATATAAGTAATCATAGAAATAAGTAGTCAAACAACATTGTTTGCTGTTATCTTTTATTTTGGTATTTACAATAAATGTAACAAATGTCTTGTCCCCTTTAATAAAATCCTGCTAGTTTTTATTGGTATAACACTATGGCCAAGCAGAGGCAGCAAGTACTAATAAAATTGAATGACAGTTCATAAGACAGGTCCCGCTTACTTCATTCTATCTTGCCAAGTCTGGGTTTGACCTACCTCTACAGTGATGCATGCAACAAATATCAGTGTATATCTATAAACTATGGTAATTTGTGCAATGAGAACTAACACATTTCCCCTATGTTGTTTTATTTTTGTATTATGAAAACCTTTCTTGGATACTTCTTAAACATTGCACTGAATGGGAAAAATGTCTGTATGTTGACACTTGCATTAAAGTGTTGCAAGTTGTTGGCCTAGTTAAAGATCAGCTAACAATAGTTATTTATACAACTTCTCAGCAAATTGGAAGTGCAAAACATTGTTAGTCATAAATAACAAGAGCTTTTCAGTCAATTACTGTAGAGGTAATTAGTTTGACTGCTGTGCAAAAAGCCATAGGTGTACCTAGGAATGTTCTCAGAATGCTTGTCTATCTTGGAATGCTGAAGCTAGTGTGTACCTGAATTTAACTGCTTGAACCAGTTTGCTGCTTACAGCCTGTGGTAAATGCAGGAATATAAAATGGAAGTTCTTATTCTCATCTCCTGGTCTTTCTCTCTCTCTCTCTCTTCAGATACTTTCAGACATACTTACAGAAGTGCTTTATTTCTTCATTATATTTCTTCATATATATGAAGTGACCTTTTTAAAAGGTACTTGCTCTGGAAGAAATCTGTCTTAATCAGTCAAATTGTTTAAAGGAGAACATGAAAGATAATTTTATTTTTTGTGTTATGTTTTCTCTTAGAGAGTGAGCAAGAGAGAGAGAGGTCTGAAGAACGATAGATTAATCTGGGAAGGTGAATGATGCTAACGGTAAATAACCTTTCTCTTTTCCATTTTTTGCTTCAAGTGTGCTGCTCAACAAAGAATATACTTGTATGAAAATTGTCATTGGAGCATTTAACAAATGTTGACAAAATACTTTTAATCAAGTGAATTAAAAAAACATAGTATTATGGGGTAACTCAATTAAAATTGAGTTTTTAGAGGTGAGAAGCTAGTTACACTAAAGACTAGGGACCTGAGAACTTAGACACATTGCTATACAGTGTTAAATCCATTATGAGAAGTGCTGTTCGATTTAAAGTCTAGAGAGTCTGCCTTTAGTGAACACTTGTTTTTTGTCTTGACTTATTTAAGATGAAATCAATTTAATTTGGCAATTTGGGTTTAATACACACTTGTGTGTGAAGGTAATACAATTATATAGCGGCATGTCCCTGAAGCTTCTAGGGGAAGGAGCTCCGTGTGCTGCTTCTGCCACAAGCACAGATTCCACACCTCTCATTGGCCAGGAACTGCAGCCAATGGGAGTTGTGAGGGCAACACTTGCAGATGTGGGCAGCATGCAGAACCCCCTGGCTCCTCTGCCTAGTAGCTGCAGGGATATACTAGTGGGAGCCGGGGAGCTCCCCACACTCAAGGTAAATTCTACCCCACATCCCAACACCCTGCCTCAGTCCTGAGCCCCTTTCCGTGTCCAAACTGCTGCTGCTGCTGGGTCAGGGTTCTGCACCAGCTGCAGAAGTCACGGAAAGTCACGGAATCTGTGACTTTTCGTGACCTACATGACAGACACACAGCCTTCCTTATAGGTTCAAGTGCATAGAGGCAGACTTGCAGTCCCCATTCAGATCTTACTCTGTCAAGTGTTGATTGGCTTTGCCCCACAGTAAAGACTGAAGGGATTGCAGGATATAGGTCACTAAATTATTTATTTATTTATTTATTTTAGCAGAATGCTGAGGAGCCCTGGTTGTGGAGCAGGATCCCATTGTGATAGGTAATAAGTAGTCAAAGGATACACTTCTAGTCTGTCAGAAGATACTATCTCACATTTCCATCTAAAATGTGAACTGGAAATTTGTTTTTCCTAACTGGTTAGTCTTTTCTTTGACTGCAAAAGTAGAGAGCTTGCTTCTCACCATTTTGTGCACTTCAGTGTGTAATTATGATTGTGCTGAAAAGGGGATAATGGATTTTTAGTTGAAATTAGGTTTGTTTTTTTGAATGGCTCTAAACAAAGAATACAGTAGTAGGGATGTCCATTTCACTGCTCGAAAGCTTGTAAAAGGTGATCTGTATAGTAGATAGTACCATTAAGTAGATTCTAAGGCCAAGCTTTGCCAAACACAGTGTTTAAATTTAAAATTCTAAGTCTACGTTTAGGCACTAAAATGATTGGCCTTGTTTTCAAAAGTTACCAGCTCGCATCTCTAATTTGCCTTCCAAACTTGCCTGATGTTTCTAAGAGAAAATAAGTGAATGAGAGAACAAAAGCAAGTATTTGTCTGTGGGAAATCTAAATTGTGCTCCATACTTGTTTGTCTTTAATCTTTTCAGGTGTTGAATAATTTTGACACTGTATTTTTTGTGGGCTATCATTGCATGGTTTCTGTAATCAAAGTAGTAGAAAATAACCTTTTTAAATAATGACTTAGGGAAATTCTACTGAGTATTTTCCTCTGCAGCCTGGGACATGGATCATTTGGTAGGATCATCTGGGTATATTTTACTTAAATCAATTCCCAGTCATTGCAGGGGTCTAGGGCATCAGTCCTTCCTGTTCTCTGCCTGTGGCACACAACAGTTTGGTCTCTTGAAATCTTTAATAATTTGGTCTTTTTCTTGTTGGGTTTGGTGTGGGGGATGGTTCGTAACTTGTGAAATGCAGTGGTTTTTCAATTTTTGGTTTGCAGCGGCTCACATAAGCACAAATACAGTACATCTTGGCTCCATTAACCTAGTATAGAACATCTGTAGTGACTTTTTGAAAAACGTTCACACGTTATGTAAATGCAAGACATGATTTGCATTCTGTATGTTGCCTCCTGGGAGGAGCTGAGCACACTCTGCTTGCACTGATATTTCTGTTGAATGAAATTATAAGGTGTTGAGCAACTTGAAAGATCATTGGTTAGCTAAACACTAGAGGCTCATCTCCACTAGACACAAAGGATTGACCCTACTCTGTCGTTCAGGGATGTGAAAAATTCAAGACTAAATGTTTACAACTTGCCCCTTTATCAACTAGGCAGGTAACCCTGTCAAAGAAGGAAATTGGGTTGATTTGTTCTTGACAAATCCATGCTGGCTATTACTTATAATCTTTTATCCGCCAGGTGCATGCAAATTGATTGTTGAATCATTTTTAGGTATCCAAATTAGGCTGACTGGTTGATAATTCCCCAGGTCCTCTTTATTCCCCTTTTTACTCTTCTGGGACCTCACCCATCCTCCATGAGTTCTGAAAGATAATTGTTAATGGGTCAGAGATTGCTTTACCTAGTTCCTTGAGTACTGTAGGATGAATTTCATCAGGCCCTGCTGACTTAAGTACATATAACTTATAGAATATTAAAGAATATTTACATAATACCTGGATCTTTCCCTGTTTTGGCTTGCATTGCTTTCTGCTTGTTAATATTACTAGTGTTGAATATCTGGTCACCCTTAACCATATTAGTGAAGAGTGAAACAAAATAGGTATTAAACATCTCAGCTTTCTTGATGTCATTAGTTATTAACTCTCTTTCCCTGCTAAGAGGACCTACCCTTTTCTTCATCTTTCTCTTCTTTCTAATATATTTAAAGAAACTTTTCTTACTGCCTTTTACGTACCTTGCTAGTGTAACTAATTTTGTGCCGTAGCCTTTCTGATTTTGTTCCTATAGCTTCTGTGGTTCTTTTGTACTCTTGCTTAGCGATTTGTCCATGTTTCCACTTTTTGTAGGATTCTTTTTTTGATTATCATGTCATTAAAGAGCTCCTAATAGAGCCATGTATTAGCATCTTATTATTCTCCTTTCATTCCTTTGCCTCAGGATAGTTAGCTGTTGTGCCTTTAATATAGGCTAACCATATTTTCCAAAAGGGAAAATGTGACACCACACAGGGCCAGCCTGGACCCCCCACTCTCCGACACCCACCCAGGGCCAGTCCACAGTTCCCCTCTCCCTCCTGCACACAGGATGAGCCTGAGCCCCTGTGCCAGGGCTGGCCTAAAGCCCTCCTCTCTCCACCCTGTGCAGGGTCAGCCCGAGGCAAACTGAGCCCTTCCCCTAGTCACATCCCACTTTTTTGGCAAAACTGTGCATTTGTCCAGTTTGCTGTTGCCAACTGATGATCAACTGGCAAGAACAAACTGGACAAATGCACAGTTTTGCCCAAAAAGTTGGAACGACCGGGACAGGGCTTAAAAAAGAGACTGTCCTGGCCAACACAGGACATGTGGTCATCCTACTTTAATGCTGCCTCCTTGAGAAACTGCCAGCTCTCCTGAACTCTTTTTCCCTTAGATTTTTTTTCCATGGCACCTTACCTACCAGTTCTGGGAGTTTGTTAAAATCTACTTTTTTGAAGTTCACTGTCCTGATTCTGCTGCTCTCATTCCTTCCTTCCTTAGAATTGTGAAATCTATCATTTCATCATCACTTTCAGCCAAATTGCCTTCCACCTTCAGATTTTCTACCAGTTAGAATCATAGACTTTAAGGTCAGAAGGGACCATTATGATCATCTAGTCTGACCTCCTGCACAATGCAGGCCATAGAATCTCACACACCCGCTCCTGTATCAAATCTGTGTCTGAACCATTGAAGTCACCAAATCATGGTTTAAAGACTTAAAGGTGCAGAGAACCTTCCAGCAAGTGACCCGTGCCCTACGCTGCAGAGGAAGGCAAAAAAACCCCAAGGCTTCTGCCAATCTGCCCTGGAGGAAAATTCCTTCCTGACCCCAAATATGGCAATCAGCTTAAACCCTGAGCATGTGGGCAAGACTCACCAGCCAGACACCCAGGAAAGAATTCTCTGTAGTAACTCGGATCCCACCCCATCACAAGCGATTGGGCATATTTACCTCTAGTAGTCAAAGATGAATTAATTGCCAAAATTAGGCATAATTATACCAAAATTAGGTATAATTCCATTATACCATCCCCTCCATAAACTTATCAGGCTTCAAGACTAAGCTGGATGTGTCTTTTGCCCCCAGTACTCCCTTTGAAAGGCTGTTCCAGAACTTCACTCCTTTGATGGTTATAAACCTTCATCTAATTTCAAGTCTAAACTTCCTGATAGTCAGTTTATATTCATTTGTTCTTGTGTCCACATTGGTATTGAGCTTAAATAATTCCTCTTCCCTCCCTGGTATTTATTCCTCTGATATATTTTATAGAGAGCAATCATATCTCCCCTCAGCCTTCTTTTGGTTAGGCTAAACAAGCCAAGCTCTTTGAGTCTCCTTTCATAAGACAGGTTTTCCATTCCTCGGATCATCCTAGTAGCCCTTCTCTGTACCTGTTCCAGTTTGAATTCATCCTTCTTAAACATGGAGAGACCAGAACTGCACACAGTATTCCAGATGAGGTCTCACCAGTGCCTTGTATAACGGTACTAACACCTCCTTATCTCTACTGGAAATACCTCCCTGATGCATCCCAAGACCGCATTAGCTTTTTTCATGGCCATATCACATTGGCGGCTCATAGTCATCCTGTGATCAACCAATACTCCGAGGTCCTTCTCCTCCTCTGTTACTTCCAACTGATGCCTCCCCAGCTTATAACAAAATTCTTGTTATTAATCCCTAAATGCATGACCTTGCACTTTTCACTATTAAATTTCATCCTATTACTATTACTCCAGTTTACAAGGTCATCCAGATCTTCCTGTATGATATCCCTGGTCCTTCTCTGTATTGGCAATACCTCCCAGCTTTGTGTCATCCGCAAACTTTATTAGCACATTCCCACTTTTTTGTGCCAAGGTCAGTAATAAAAAGATTAAATAAGATTGGTCCCAAAACCGATCCCTGAGGAACTCCACTAGTAACCTCCTCCAGCCTGACAATTCACCTTTCAGTATGACCCGTTGTAGTCTGTAGACTCCCTTTTAACCAGTTCCTTATCCACCTTTCAGTTTTCATACTGATCCCCATCTTTTCCAATTTAGCTAGTAATTCCCCATGTCAAATGCCTTACTGAAATCGAGATAAATTAGATCCACTGCATTTCCTTTGTCTAAAAAATCTTTTAACTTCTCAAAGAAGGAGATCAGGTTGGTTTGGGACAATCTACCTTTTTGTAAAACCATGTTATATTTTGTCCCAATTACCATTGACCTTAATGTGCTTGACTACTTTTTCCTTTAAAAATTTTCCCAAGACCTTGCATATTACAGATGTCAAACTGACAGGCTTGTAGTTGCCCGGATCACTTTTTTCCCTTTTCTTAAAGACAAGAACTATGTTAGCAATTCTTCAGTCGTACAGTACAACCCCTGAGTTTACAGATTTATTAAAAATGCTTGCTAATGATCTTGCAATTTCATGTGCCAGTTCCTTTAATATTCTTGGATGAAGATTATCTGGGTCCCCTGATTTCATCCCATTAAGCTGTTCGGGTTTGGCTTTTACCTCGGACGTGGTAATATCTACCTCCATATCCTCATTCCCATTTGTCATCCTACCATTATCCCTAAACTCCTCTTTAGCCTCATTAAAAACTGAGGCAAAGTATTTGTTTAGATATTGGGCCATACCTAGATTATCTTTAACTTCCACTCCATCCTCAGTCTTTAGCGGTCCCACTTCTTTCTTTGTTTTCTTCTTATTTATATGGCTGTAGAACTTTTTTCCTGTCCGTTGGTCAGAGTCAAGTCTCCAGTGGCTGTTTCCGGTTCCTTTCTCCACTTTCTGGAGCAAAGAGTTATCCCCAACACATTCCAAGAACTTAGTGGAAATTTTCTGTTTTGCCATATTAGTTTTCCAACAGATGTCCGGGTAGTTAAAGTCCCCAATAACTAACATGTCTTGTCTTTTGGGTATTTTGTTGTTTGTTCTAGAAATGCATCATCTATCATGGTTTGTTGGTCTGTGGTAGATCTCTCCATGATGTTGCCCCTATTTTTTACTCCTTTTTTCTTTGCCCATAGACTCTCAGTTGGTCTACCTCCCACTTTCTTCTGAACCTGAGGAAAAAGTGCATATGTTCTTGACAGGGCTGGCTCTAGGATTTTTGCCGCCCCCCCCTTTTCTTCATGCCCCCCTACCCCCGGCCCCACCCCAACTCTATCCCTTCTGAACCCCTTCCCCAAATCCCCAGCCCCGCCTCCTACCCCGGGCATGCTGCATTTCCCCCCCCCATTGCTTCCTGGGGGCCTCCCGTGACCTCCCACCCTAGCTCACCTCTGCTACGCCTGCTCCCCCGGGTGCGCCGGTGCTCCGCTTCTCCGCCCTCCCTCTGAGGCGAGGGAGGGCGGAGAAGTGGCGCATTCAGGGGAGCAGGCAGAGCAGAGATGAGCTAGAGTGGTGGGGTGCAGGAAGTAACGGGAGGTAGAGGAACTGCTCCTCACTCCAGCTCACCTCCACTCCACCACTGCCGCCTCCCCTGAGTGCCCACCGCTCGGCTTCTTCTCCCTTCCTCCCAGTCTTGCTGCACGAAACAGCTGCTTTGCGCATGGCAAGCCTGCGAGGGAGGGGGGAGAAGTGGAGCGGCGGTGGTTGTGCTCAGGGGAGCAGGCGGAGGCAGAGCGGAGGCAAGCTAGGGCGGCAAGGACACTTTTTCCCCATACCTCGGAGTCGACACCTATAATGGCCGGCGCCAGAATGCCGCCCCAAGCACCTGCTTGTTCTGCTGGTGCCTGGAGCCGGCCCTGGTTCTTAATGTATAATAGAAATGAAAAATGTGCTTGTGTATATAACAGATAATTTTCCTATAAAAGTAAATTATAAAATCCCTTCTAAAAATAAATAAATAAAAATTCATCACAGGAGCAAAAGATCAAGGTCCCAATCTTGCAAACATTTGACTTCAATGGCAGTACATAAACATGCTTAAATTTATGCATATTAACTAGTATCTTACTATAGACACATTCCAATTTTAAATCAGAGGAATTACTCGCCTAGTAAGGTGCTTCTTGTGTAGTCTGAGTAATAGTTGCGGAATCTGGCCTAAAGCATTACATTTTTAATATTTTTAATTTTTAATATACGTTAAAATGCTCGTTTCATCAAAAATTTGAAAGAAGGAAAAACTTTAAGACAACTTTATTCACCAGATTTATGATGAGTAATCAGTATACAAAAGCAAACTATAAGATAATGATTCTAAAGGAAAAAATAAAAACCATAATATTGTGGAAAAAAACAAATGTATTAAGAGAACATCAAATAGAGATTAGTTACCACACTGTATGCCTCTTGTGGCACTTAGTAAGGAAGTTTCAGGAAGCATGTGTTCTCTGTATAAAAGGGAGATCCTTTTTGTGCTGGGATTTATTCTCTGTGAGGAAGAATTGTAACAGAATAGACCTTGTACATTGTAACCTCTGTATCTTGTGGACTATAATTCCTCTGCCTTTGCTTTCAAGGAGAAGTAAATATACTAAGTGCAACCACTCCATTCCTTCCCATGCTGGGAATACCATCTTCCAGTCTAGAATGAAGATTTGTGTCCCACAGGTGACCATACAAAGTCCCTATTATGTGGAACCTAAATGGAGATTTTTCATATAGTAAACTTAGTGTAACCTTCATTATTCTTGATTAAAACACATCTGAAACGTACCATAGTAGTGTTAAATACCTGTCCTATTTGAACTGCGTAATACCTTGTCCTGAAAATTTTTTTAACTGAATGAAAGTGAAACTATAACTGTATAGTATGTTATCCAATACGACTTTATTAATTATCTCTGGTAAAGAATCTATGGATGTTATTCTTAAAGTTCCGTAATGTAAATTGTGGCGTTCATAATCAGGCTTGTCACAGTTCAGCCACCGTAGGGAGAAATCTTGAAGTTATGAAGGATTTTCGAAAGAGAAAAAGTCATGCCTAACTAGGAACAGAACAAGAACATACATAGCGAAAGGCTGCTGGTGTGTGTGTATATTCAGCAGAAGGACAATCTTAGATCAGTATTATCCAAAAAAATTCCTGACTATTAAACTTAATTAGAGATTTTGGGGCAAATTATTTTCTTCACTCACATGAACGGAAACTAACCTTCTCCTCCTAGATGAGTATTTGAGAGAGCACCGCAGTGCATGTAGAGACCTGTAGACAGCTCTTATGTCATCCACTCTGCAGCTCTAGAGAGGAGTGAGGGCATGGCTACACTTGCAAGTTGCAGCGCTGGTGAGGGGGTTACAGCGCTGCAACTTAGCAGGTGTCTACACTTAAAAGCTCAGCCAGCGCTGCAACTCCCTGTCTGCAGCACTGGCTGTACACCTGGGTCTGCTTCCGGTGTAGCGATTCCAGCGCTGATCATCAGGTGTGGACACTCACCAGCGCTGTAATTGGCCTCCAGGGTATTAGGAGGTATCCCAGCATACCTTTTTAGCCTCTCTGTCATTGCTTCACACTCCACTGCCCTGGGCTCAGAGCCTGGAGAGGAGGGGCGGGTGTAAGGAACCCGAGAGGGAGGTTACTGAGGTGTTTGTTGACTCCCAGGAGTCATGCAGCCAGGAAGAAGCTAGCCAGTCGCAACTGCTGGACATTGGTAGTGAGGAACCAGCAGAGGAGCCTGTTCCTGGTAAGAAGCTTTATTATAAGGATGCAAATGTTTTGGGAGCAGGGGGGCTATGGCTGCCTGCAAGCATGCCTAGATGTGGAATAGCCCATTGATTTCCTGTAGCTGCTCTTGCTTTCCACAAGTCACAGAACCCCATGGCTTCCAGAGGTGAAGCAACCCCACCCCACCCCTTCCCAGGTGAGCTGCGTATGCAAGATGGCTCAGAGAGTAGCTGCTGTGGCAGATGTGGGTGTAGGGTTCAGTGTTATTTCCCTGTAGCTGCTCTTTGCTTTCCACAAGTCACAGAAACCCCATGGCTTCCAGAGTGAAGCAACCCCCACCCCCCCCTTCCCAGTGAGCGCACGTGGCAGCCCCCCTTCCCCTGTGAGCCGCGTGTGGGGAAACTCGCCATCTCTATCTGCAGCTGCGGCCTCTCTGTACTATGCTCAGAATGTGTAAATGATGCTACAAAACTCTTAAAAACAATGCGGCTCTGTATTAACAGTATCTCTGTTTTTTTTTTAAAGTGACCTTGAATACTGCTCCATCAGCGCAGACTTCTGAAAGACAGTAAAGCTTAAGAAAAAACCAAGAGAGTAAGGAAGAGATGGTGAAAGCAGTTATGAATCTGTATTCCACAGAAAATAAAAAGTTGCAAGACTGGAGGGATAGGAAACCATGAAAAAGGAACAGGCTGCCAAGATAAGGAGAAGGCTGCAAGAGAAAGGAATTGACTACCAGAGAAGCACAGATCGGCAGGGATGACTTAAAAAAAAAGTGGAAAAAGCCTCTCATTTCTTCATGTATTATTTTATTTCATAACTATATGAATAATAAATTATATACATTGCATCATATATGCTGTTGATTGGTTATTAATGACTGCCGTTTCACATGTGTGGGTCCCGGCCATTCCTGGGGGTGTGCACATGTGTGGTGTTCCAGCTGCTCCCTGCAGGGTTAATGCCTGGAAACTGTAGGGCAGCAGTGGGCATGGGGCTGGCTGACGGCAGGGCAGGGGCTGCGGAGTAGGGTCTGGCTGCAGGTAGGGCAAGGGATGTGGGGCTGGTTGGAGAACAAGGGTGTGGGGCGGGCTGGCTTCAGGCAGGCCGCAGGGGGGTGCAGCAGGGGTTTGCAGGGCTGGAGACAGAGAGTGTGGGACTGGCTGGCTTCAGGCGTGGGGTGCAGCAGGGGTTGACTGGAGACGGCAGGGGTGCGGCTGGGCAGAGTGTGCAGAGCTGGTGCGGGCAGCAGTGTGGGGGGCTGGCTGGCTTTGGGCAGGGCTGCAGGGGTGTGTGGCAGGGGTTGGCTGGAGACAGGAGGGTGTTTGGCAGAGGTGGCTGTGGGTATGGGGTGCAGAGCTGGCTGCAGGCAGGGGGGCCGGACTGGTGTGGGCGGTCATGGGGTGCAGCAGAGGCACTGGAACCCCAGCCCTTTAAGTAGCCCCCAACCCCCTTCTACTCCGGGGACCTTTTAAATAGCCACGGGAGCGCTGGGGAATGCAAGAGGGAGGCGGGGCTCCGGCGGCTATTTGAAGGACGGGGTGGCAGAAGCAGCTGGAGCACCAGGACTTTTAAATACTCCCCTCACTGCCCCAGGGCTCGGGGGGGGCTATTTAAAGGGCCCAGAGCACCGGCGGGTCGCGGGGCTCGCTGCGCTCCGGCCGGGAGAGCGGGGCTTGCGGCGCTCCGGCCGGGGCTCCAGCGGGGCTTGCCGCGCTCCGGCCGGGAGAGCGGGGCTTGCTGCGCTCCGGCCGGGAGCGCGGCAAGCCCCGCTCTCCCCGGCCGGAGCCCCGGCTGGAGCCCCGGTCGGAGCGTGGCAAGCCCCACGACTCCACTCTCCGGCTGGAGCCCCGGTCAGAGCGCGGCAACTCCGCGACTCCGCTCTCCTGGCCGGAGCGTGACAAAGCCCGCCGCCCCACTCTCATGGCTGGAGCCCCAGCCGGAGCGCCGCAAGCCCACCGCCGGCTGGAGCTCTAGCTGGAGAGCGGGGCCGCCGCCGCTCCGCCGGCGCTTCACTCAAAGGAGCGGGACCATGGAGCAGACCACAGCCGGGGATGGGGTAAGTTTAAAAAAAAAAAAACAATTGAAAAGTTGCCCTCGTAGGCGCGGTTGCTGGACACACTGCAGCGCTGGCCGTACACAGTTGTACGAGCACAGCTGTAACTACCAGCGCTGCAAAACTGCCAGTGTAGCCATAGCCTGAGTGGCGCAAACAGCACCAGATGAGGATGGGGACCATTGGCAACTGGTACACTTTAGAGCTAACCCCCAGACTGCTCTAACTTGCAAGGAGAGCCACACACAGAATCAGAGAGTGGAAACTGGCTATGTGCATCTGGGCGTCTAATTTTAACTGGAGTGAGCTGCGAACTAGGTGTCTGCGATGCAAATGAGTTCTGTCATTCAGAGATAAAATAGAGGGTTGTTAACACATCTGATCAGACTCTCTCTGCATGAAACAGCCCTGAAGAAATCTCTCCAACCAAAGTAATGAGAAATTACCCATCACTACGCTAGACTGCACCATTGAGTGTAAGGGCTAGGCTACAGTGGCAACGCTAAAGCACTGCTGTGACAGCGCTTTAACGTGCCTTGTGTGGTTGCGGCGCAGTCCTGGAGAGAGCTCTCCTAGCAGTCTAAAAAAAAAAAACCACCCCCACAAGGGGTGTAGCTCCAAGCACTGGGGCACTGTTTACACTGGCACTTTACATCGCTGCAACCTGCTGCGCTCGGCGACGGTGTTTTTTTACACACCTGAGCAAGAAAGTTGCAGCGCTGTTAATTGCCAGTGTTGATATGACCTAAAAAGGATGTATAAAAAAGGTAGTACAAAAGGCATAAAGTTAGTGTACAGATGCGTAGCTAACAGGCCACCACCTTTAAACCTTGTTACTTTAAACTTTTTCTTATGAAGGAAGAGGATTTATTTTTTAAGGAACCATTGAAGAACTGCACTGTTTTCCTGAAGATGCAATATCATTCCAGAAAGCAGCCCATTGAAATCTCTGCTCTCAGCTTTCTGGTACTCTAGTGGAGAGACTAAATGTAATAAGCACTTTCAAAAAGCTTAGATTATGTTAAATATCTTTCTTTAAGAAGGCAACTGAACTTCAGAGGAAGACAAGTTTATTAATCTGAGAGTAAAAGTGATTATTGGGATTGGTTGGAACATCTCAGAGTGGAATAATACAAACAGCAAAGATGGCCTTCTTGCGTAGTGTTGTAAAGTAAAGATGGGAAAAGACTGAAGCTGTTTGAAGACTGAAGTACATAAGAATTTGTTCTTGCTCAGTCCTTACTTGAGACATGATTTTAGATGTTTATGAACAGGAAACCAAAATGCAAACGGAAGTCAAAGGTTGTGTAGTATCTGAACACTCATAATGTCAAATATTTCTTGATCCATTTGAAGAAAGAGAAAAAAATTAGTAGTGTGATTCATCTGAGTTTCCAGAAGGGTTTGGGTTGTTGGTAGGCAGAATTATCAAAATTTTTGTTTTGAAACTTGTACATATACAAATATATATATATAGGGGTGTGTGTGTGTGTGTGTCTATATATATAGATGTAGATATATATAGACACACACACCCTAACAAAACAAATGCATATTTATATATATAAAGGGCACTTTTAAGTCTGCTTTTGTTTTGGGGAAAAAACTTGACATGAAAGAAGTTTTTTAAAATAAATTGACCTTTTTGGTTTTGAATTACACCAAGTTAATCAGAGTCTAGGAAGGGGAACAGAAACTCTGTTTCCTTTGCACTTTAAGATAGTGATTCATGTGGAGTATGACACAGCATTCCTTTTTAGAACTTTAGTTGCCGAAGCAGAGATATGTTCTGTAGTATGTTGGGGACACCTTTCTTGTGTAAATGGTCTGAAAATTAAATCAAATTTTTGATGGCAATTTCTAATAAAGGCTATATTCTATTGGAATTTTCAATCAGCTGCAGTATTAAAGAAATTAAAGGGCTTTCCTGTTCTATGTGGTATTTTTTCAAATCTAGCTTCCTTCCTACTTCTCTCAGTTTCTCTTTCCCATTAGGCGAACTGATGTTGCCAGAAGGGGGATGTGCGTTTGGCTCAGAATTGGTTGCAATCTGAAGCTGGATCTCTGCCCCCCCTATTTCTTGCCGACCTCCCTTCAAAGATTCATCTGGATACAGCAACATTTACCACACCTAACATTGTGACTGGAGATAGGCTTACATCAGAATACAGGAATCTGAATACTCCTGAGCTCTGGAAAAGCTGGAATCCAGATGTGAGCTTCGTGACATCATTCCATCTCTAATTTTGATATCCAAAGTTTTGGACCTACTATGCAATGTGGATTTCTGATCTCTTTCTCAGCTCTCTGCCATGTCTCCAGACTAAATGGAGCCTTTCAAGGTTGGAAGAAGGCCTCTCCCTAGGCCAGGTTCCTAAAAGCTAACTTAAATTCCAGGTTAAGTCTTCTAAAGTTGGAGCAGACCTTTGCCAAAGTTCAACTCCCAAGCTTCACAAAGTCTTTCAGAGGTGGAGTCTCGGAGCAAGCATTTAACCAAGCTCCTAGCCAGAATCAATTAACCCTCTCAGTGAGAGACCATTCTGTGACAAGCCCTAGTGCTTCAAATACTCCTTCCACACTGCTCATCGCATAAACAGTGCTTTGCTTATGCACCGCCTTCCCCTTTCTTTCCAAGCTGTTTTCTCCCTGTAGTTCCAGTTTGATCATCTGCTCCTCCTTTCAGTACCATGTTATTGTTCATAAAGATGCAGGAATGGTGCCTATCACTTCCAGAAGCAATTCTTGTTGTTATCAAATGACACAGTGTAGATGATCCTTTGGTGAAGCCATTGAATTTTGTTTCCTCTCCCTCCCCCGCCCCAATAACCTGAATCCACTATGGGAACTGGAGACCTCAGACTCGAAACATTGGAATCAAGTCTGTGCTTTGGTGCAAGAGTGCTGACTCTGTTTTGGGACTTTCATGTGTTTCCTAAGTCTCTGAATGTTATTGACACTAAAGACAAGTGTCTAGACAAGTTTTTTCTTGTCATCTAGTGGGATAGGGGACTTTGAATGGCTTTTTCCATTGATTTTTGTGTACCTTTGGGTAGAATTACACTAGTTAGTGAAAAGCAACAGAGAGTCCTGTGGCACCTTATAGACTAACAAATGTATTGGAGCCTAAGCTTTTGTGGGTAGGTAGTGACCTGCTTTTCAGAGGTTCTCAGCTCCTGTAGCTCCCTTTAAGCCAAAGGAAGCTACAAAGGCTCTGTACCTCTGCAGAGCAGGTCATTAGTAGTTAGTCCCCAATTTATTTTTATCTGGTACTTGAAGGTTTATAGAATCACAGAAAAATGTGTGTGGGATTTTGTGTTTTTACCATTTTCCCTCAAAACAGTATTTTTCATTCTTTGGATGCTAGTCTTCTTCCCCTTATACAAGAACTTCTGGTCAAAGCTTTAAGGTCTTGTTGCGTTCTTTGCAGCCCCCATCTCTTGGTGGATCAGAGAATGTATTTGTTTGACTTGTAAACAGCAGCAATAGAAACAATCAAACAACTTGCGCAAAACCACCAGAATATTTTAAAGAGAGAATTTTCTGTTTTCCTTCCTTCCTGTGACTTTTATAACACCATGTTCTTGGTTGCGTTAGGGAGTAATTAAAGCAAAACGAACTTAAATATATGCTGGATAATTATGCTGGTGCAATAAATTGGTAAAATCAAGGAAAGCTCTTATATAAGCTACGCAGGTTTGTAGCACATTCAGACATGTTTTTATTGAATATAAATAAGGAAGTTTTAGCAGAATTCGTTATTACATCCATGACAAAAGTGGTTGTGGGAACTGAACTGTCTCTTTGCTTTCTGACAGGTAGAAATACAATAGCAGAACACTAACAAATTGAGAGGATGAAGGGAAGATGTGATGTGTACAACAAAGAAGATTATAGGTAAGCAGTGTTATTTTTCAGTAGGTGGTATAACTGAGCTTGGATATGTCATACCTCATTTTTAAAAAACAGCAGTTGGACAAAATCATTTAGACTACATCAAGGAAAAGTGCAATAAATTTACATACAGTTTAAAAGTATCAGAGGGGTAGCCGTGTTAGTCTGGATTTGTAAAAGCAGCAAAGAATCCTGTGGCACCTTATAGACTAACAGACATTGTGGAGCATAAGCTTCGGGGGAATACCCACTTTGTCGGATGCACGTAGTGGAAAATTTCCAGGGCAGGTATATATGCTATGAGCAAGAAGCAAAGCTAGAGATAACGAGGTTAGTTCAATTTAGGAGGAGTGTAGTTCCTAGTTCAGCAGTTGAGGTGTGAAAACCAAGGGAGGAGAACGGTTTTGTAGTTGGCAAGCCATTCACAGTCTTTTGTAATCCTGAGCTATGGTGTCAGATTTGCAGATAGAACTGGAAGCTCAGCAGTTTCTGAAGTCTTGGTCCTGAAAGTTTTTTTGCTGCGGATGGCCACCTTAAGGTCGTGTATTGTGTGTCCAGGGAGGTTGAAATGTGTTTCACTACACAGTTTTTGATGATTACTGCCATTCCTAATATCTGTGTTCCATTTATCCTTTTCCGTAAGATGACGAGTTTGGCCGACGTACATAGCAGAGGGGCATTGCTGGCATATGATGGCTCTATTTACATTGGTGGACATCAGGTGAAGGAACGGTGATGGCGTGGCTGATCTGGTTAGGTCCTGTGATGGTGTTGTTGGTGTAGATGTGTGGCAGAGTTGGCATCGAGGTTTGTTGCATGGATTGGTTCCTAGAGCTAGGTTCTATGGTGCAGTGTGCAGTTACTGGGGAGATATGCTTCAGTGTGCAGGTTGTCTGTGGGCGAGGACTGGCCTGCCACCCAAGGCCTGTGAAAGTGTGGGATCATTGTCCAGGATGGGTTGTAGATCCCTGATGATGCGTTGGAAGGGTTTTAGCTGGGGCTGTATGTGATGGCCAGTGGAGTCCTGTTGGTTTCTTTCTTGGGTTTGTCTTGCAGTAGGAGCCTTCTGGTACACATCTGGTTATTTCCTTGGTGTGGGTATTGTAGTTTTGAGAATGCTTGGTGAGATTTTGTAGGTGTTGGTCTCTGTCTGAGGGGTTAGAGCAGATGCAGTTGTACTCATGCTGGCTGTAGACATGGATCGTGTTGGTGTGCCCGGGATGGAAGCTAGAGGCATGAAGGTAGGCTTAGCGGTGGTAGATTTCGGATATGGGTGATGTTAATGAGACCATCACTTATTGCACCGTGGTGTCTAGGAAGCGGACCACCCGTGTAGATTGGTCCAGGCTGAGGTTGATGGTGGGGTGAAAGGCTGTTGAAATTGTGGTGGATTTTTCCAGAGTCTCCTTCCCATGGTCGAGATTGATTGTCATCAATGTAGCGTAGGTATAGAAGGGGCGGGAGGACGAGAGCTGAGGAAGCGTTATTCCAGGTCGGCCATAAAAATATGGCATATTGTGGGGCCATGCAGGTGCTCAGCGTGCCACTGATCTGGAGATTATATTGTCATCAAATTTATAATAAAGTAGTGTGTGTGAGGATAAAGGCACAGAGCTCAGTACCAGTTGTGCTGTGGCATCATCAGGGATCTGTTCCTGACAGCTTGTATTCCATCTGTGTGGGGGATGTTTGTGGTAAAGAGCCTCTACATCCATGGTGGTTAGGATGGTGTTTCTGGAAGGTCAATAATGCATGTAATTTCCTCAGGAAATCAGTAGAGTCACAGAGATAGCTGGGAGTGCTAGTGGCAGGGTAGTAGAGAGTCCACATATTCGGCAGTCCTTCAGTGAGAATGCAAATGCCCGAGATGATGGGGCGTCCAGGATTTCCAGGTTTGTGGATCTTGAGTAGTAGATAGAAAATACCCTGTTCGGCTCTAAGGGTATGTTGATGTTCCGGTGTTAGTGTGGGGAGTGCCTGAGTAGATGGTGCAGTTTCTTAGTGTATTCCTCAGTGGATCTGAGGGAAGTGCCTGTAGAATTTGGTATTGGAGAGTTGGTCTGGCAGCCTCATTTTGGTAGTCAGAACCTGTTCGTGATGAACAGCACCTCCTTTATCAGCCTCTTCGATTATAATGTCAGGGTGGTTTTGAGGCTGTGGATGCATTGCGTTCTGCATGACTTAGGTTATGGCAAGCAATGTTGGTTTTTCACAATTTCTGCCTGTGCACGTTGGTGGAAGCATTCAGTGTATAGGTCCAGACTGTCCAGAAACTTGCAACCTGAAGCATATTCACCAGTAACTGCACACTGCACCAATAGTACTCTAGCCCAGGAGCCAATCCATGCAACAAACCTCAATGCAACTCTGCCACCACACATCTACACCAACAACACCATCACAGGACCTAACCAGATCAGCCACGCCATCACCGGTTCCTTCACCTGCATGTCCACCAATGTAATATACGCCATCATATGCCAGCAATGCCCCTCTGCTATGTACGTCGGCCAAACTGGACAGTCTCTACGGAAAAGGATAAATGGACACAAATCAGATATTAGGAATGGCAGTATACAAAAACCTGTAGGAGAGCACTTCAACCTCCCTGGACACACAATAACAGACCTTAAGGTGGCCATCCTGCAGCAAAAAATTCAGGACCAGACTTCAAAGAGAAACTGCTGAGCTTCAGTTCATCTGCAAATCTGACACCATCAGCTCAGGATTAAACAAAGACTGTGAATGGCTTGCCAACTACAAAACCAGGTTCTCCTCCTTGGTTTTCACACCTCAACTGCTAGAACAAGACTCATCCTCCCTAATTGAACTAACCTCGTTATCTCTAGCTTGCTTCTGCTTGCATATATATATCTACCCCTGAAATTTCCACTACAGGCATCCGACGAAGTGGGTATTCACCACGAAAGCTCATGCTCCAAAACGACTGTTAGTCTATAAAGTGCCACAGGATTCTTTGCTGCTTTTACAGGTTAAAAGTAGTGGTTATTTAAATTCATTCTTTCATATTTATGTGTGTGTTAGATTAGTAAGTCTATAATTAGGATTTGGCTGCTCATTGGGTAGGTCAAAAGTATTTTATTTTAAATACACTGCTACACCATTATAACGTGGTCGGGGGAGCGAAAAATCCCTACCACGTTGTAGCTGAAACCCCGTTATATCGGGGTAGGGGCAGCAGGGCTCCAGAGGTGATTTAAAGAGCTCCGGGCTCCAGCTGCTGCGGGGAGCCCCAGGCTCTTTAAATTGCCAGTGGAGCCCCGATGCCACAGCCCCAGGGTAGCAGTGCCAGGCCTCCAGCGGTGATTTAAAGAGCTCCGGGCTCTGGCCGCTGTGTGGAGTCTGGCCCCATGTTATATCGGGTCGCGTTATAGCGGGGTAGAGGTATAATTCCTTTCAAAGAGTATTTGTTGTTCAGTGTCATAGATTTGTCCAGTGTTCACTAAGAGCTAAAACTGAGAGTGATGCATGGTTGGAAACGGTACTATTTACTGAATTTCCATTACTGTCCATAAAACCAGTTCCTTATTTCAAAAGATTTTGCAATGTATTAGCTGTTTTCAGTGAATGATACAAGTGGGTTGGAATTTCATACCACTACTGTCTATGAAGAGTATTCTGAAGCCTGAGATCCCTTTCTAGTGCTATTTTATTTTAAATGTGTTTTGGTTCATAAAACAAGTGAGTGGCTTTGAGCAAGTATTTGGTAACGCAACCAACACATCTACACAGAATATTGAGGGCATATGGTAAAAGTACGTAGTCTAGAATGATGTGCAACATTTATCCGTCCCCAGTTTCCCATGTCTTAGTTTCAGCAGTAATTTCAGCCTATTTAAATACTGCGTCTTGTGAGCCAGGTGACCCAGTAAATTGAGGATGCTAGATTTGTTACAATGTCTATGTTTGTCATACATTTCACAGGATCTTTGGCAATACTTTGTCCTGGAAAAAATGGATGATTTAAAAAGGCCTTCGTAATTCCCACTTAAATCTTTTAAAATATCTGTGTTGGGAAACATTCAAAATAATTATTTAATTTGGTGGTGGTCCAAAAAAATTGCAGTTGAACCACATTCCTTCTAAATAATTAATGGTTTGTCAATTTAAGAAAGATCTCCAAAAAAAAATTCCCAAAATGTTGTATTTAACTTTTGTAGAAAAATCTATGGAGCGTGACTTTATTTTAGAGTTTTATCAGTGTATAATTTGACCATGTTTGTTGAAGTGTAGGAGAATATGTGTCAAATATCAGAGGGGTAGCCGTGTTAGTCTGGAACTGCAAAAGTGGCAAAGAGTTCTATGGCACCTTATAGACTAACAAACATATTGGAGCATGAGCTTTTGTGGGTGAATACCCACTTCGTCGGATGCATGTAGACGACAAGGAGAATATGTGGATTCTCAGATGTGCTCAGTACTGGCCTAATTCTCCTCCCTTTGAAGTCAATAATGAAAAATCCTAAGATTTATTTATTAATTTTGCTTGATGTGTTTTATATGTGTGTAGTCTATATATTTATAAAGCTTGCTACCTGTTTTGTTTTCTTTTGTTTGTTCTTTTTCTCTCCCCTTTCTGGCTTTCTGCAAACTTAACATTTAAAAGAAGTTTGAATTAAAAGTCAAACTAATACTAACATGGAAGGAAAGATCCTGAAGTTTAGAGGAATCAAGCAAGCATAATGCCACGCCTAGTCTGATGCGAAGTACACATATAACATACTCTCACACAATCTATTTGCACTAATTGACATGAATTGGTGCAATCCTGCAAGCTGTATTTTTGCCTGCCTAAGTCTATTGAGAAATCATTTATCTAATTAGATTTCTTACACAGCTTGGGTCCCCTTATCTTAACCAAAGAGAGAAAGAGATGTTCTGAATGAAAGATGGTGATTTTTCTTGAAAAAACACTAGATGGCATTTGTTGCAGTGTGGAATAAAAAAAACCCTGCTTTACAAGGCAGAATGCAGTATATACAGTAACACTTTGATAATGAGAAACTCTCTCTCTCTCTTTCTTAGTTTAATTCAGGAGTCGGCAACCTTTGAGAAGCAGTGTGCTGAGTCTTCATTTATTCACTCTAATTTAAGGTTTCGCATGCCGGTAATACATTTTAACGTTTTTAGAAGGTCTCTTTCTGTAAGTCTATATTATATAACTAAACTATTGTATGTAAAGTAAACAAAGTTTTCAAAATGTTTAAGAAGCGTCATTTAAAATTAAATTAAAATGCTGATCTTACGCCGCCAGCTTGCTCAGCTCGCTGCCAGCCTGGGGTTCTGTTCACCAGACCGTCAGTGAGCTGAGCAGGGTCTGTGGCCGGGAGCCCAGGCCTGGGTGGGTGGGTTTCAGGGGTCAGGGCTGGGGGAGGGGGTTCAGGGCAGAAGGCCGGGGTGGAGGGGATTCAGGGATGAGGGCTGGGGTGTGTGGGGGGTGTAGGGCAGAGGGCTGTGTGTGTGGGGGGGTGCAGGGCAGAAGGCTGGGCGTGGAGGGAGTCAGGGCAGAGGGCTGGATGTGTGGGGGGTGAGGGGGTTCAGAGCAGAGGGTTGGAGGGTGTGGGGGGTGCAGGGCAGAAGGCTGTGTGTGTGTTGGGGTATGGGGACTGCAGGGCAGAAAGCTGAGTGTGTGTGGGGGGGGTCAGGGCAGAAGGCAGGAGGGCGTGGGGGGTGTAGAACAGAAGACTTTCTATGGGGGTGGTCAGGGCAGAGGACTGGAGTGCTTGGCTCGTAGGGGTGCTCCCAGCCCCCTGCCTGCGCGGCTCAGGGCAGGGGGCTGGAAGGGATATGCCTGTTCCACCCCTTTCCCCAAGGCTCCGTCTCTACCTCTCTCTGTCTCCTCTAGGGGACTGCCTGCACTCTGTTGCTCTTTCCCCCTCCACCTTTGCTAGGGCCATCAGCTGATTGGCGCAGGGAAGGAGAGTGGGCAGGGCAGGAAAGAACCACTCTGGGGGAAGAAGCGGGGGAGAGGGAAGCTTTGTTGCTGCAGAACCAAGCTTCTGCCTCCTGCCCCCACAGGGGAGAGCGGTGAGTCGGGGGGCTGAGGGCCAGGACTGCACTAGGCGGCTGCGTGCCGCTCAAAATCGGCTCGCATGCCATAGCTTGCCGACCCCTGGTTTAATTTATTAATGGTTGAGGAAACAAGTGGTTTCTGGTAGTTGACTGATGTATATTCATAGAAAGAGACTTGATTGCTTGTTGTAGTGAAAGTGTTGTTTAAATTGCGTTTCAGTATCATATGTTTTAAAGTGACCTGTATTGTGCCCAACATTGTTCTAATTTCAAATATTACCTAAGATGGCTTTGAAAATGTTTTGAAGGCAGTAAAACCTCAAACTAATACAGCTATTAATACTTACAATTGAAATGAACAGATGCACACATTTGCAGACTTATGATCCAATAATTTCCCTGTGTAGAGGAGACCCTACTACGCATTTTTGATAAACTTTAAAACTAGTTAGCATGGTGCATTGGAAAAAGCACTTTAAAATATAAGAAGTGAACATGGGAATATAAGAGTTGTCATACTAGGTCAGACCAGTGGTCCATCTTGTCTGGTATCTTGTCTCAGAGTGGATACCATTAGATCCAAGAAAAATGATAAAAAACCCATGATAACTTTTCCATAGGATAAATTTCTTTCTAATGCCGGCTAGTGGCTACCTTATGTCATGAAGCCTAAGGTAACTGAGGATGTCCTTATTCTCCATAGAAAAAGTACTAGTTTGTTTTTGAATACTGCTAACTGAGCTCTTAGTCTTACTATTTATTATTTGTTTGGTGGCGGTAGCTAAAGGGCCTAGTCAAAGATCTGGCCTCCTTGTGCTAAGCACTGTACTGAAAAGACAATAGTGCCTTCCCCAAAGATCTTCCAGACTAAGCCTCAGTGACATCATGTGACATGAGTTATATAGATTGTGCTGTCTGTAAATAAGATTTATTTATCAGTTTTAAATTTGTTGTCTTTCAGTTTAATTGAGTGTCGTCTTGTTCATGTCAGAGAAGGTAAATAGGAATTCTCAATATATCATCTGTATACCATTCAGGATTTTATTTCCCTCCATCATGTCCCCTCTCTTTTCTAAACTGAAGCTGTCCCAATCTTTTCAGTCTCTTCATATGAAAGCCTTTCCATGCCTCTAACTTTCACAGCTCTCTCTCTCTCAGTCCTTCTGTTCCTACATTGATTGATTGGATAGGGTAGCCAAACTGAACACAATACTCCAGGTGAGTGTGTACTGAAGTTATCATATTTACAGTAGTATTTTCTGTCCCACTGCTAGCACGTCCTCAGATTTTGCTAGCTTTTTGACAGCTGCTGCATCCTGAGTACGTGTTTTCAATGACCTTCACAATAACGCCCAGATATTTCCTCAATGTTTACAGTTAGTTTAGCATTGAGAATGAGTAGTTCAGATTATTCCTTGCATTGTGTATTACTTGTATTCATCTGCCACTATGCAACTTCCGTACTGGCGAGCAGAAGAAAAAGATGCTACTAAGCCCTCTCTCTAGTTTCTGTAGCCTGCCATTTGGAGACATACGTTTCAATGTCTTGAACCCTTTTCTTTAATACTCTCTCTCTCAGTAAGATAATTTATCAGGTTTCAAACTGATACTATGTAGCAAATTGTTATGGGATGTTTGGGTCATGTTAGCAACGTAGCAAAGATAGTTGTTTGTGCTTTTTCTTTCCTTATAGTTTGAGCTACTGCAATATTAATTTAATATTAAGTTTATGCTGTCAGTGAATGGAACGGAAGCCTCTCATGTGTCTAATATAAAATTCTTACCGGCACAGGGAAAATGGGCCAGCTTTCGGAGTCAGTCCTCCCCTCTTTATGCATTCATCATTGTGGTGTGTAAGCATCTTGTGGGAAGGAGGGGATGAAGCAGTGTGATGACAGTATGACATAAGGCAGTACTTGACAGGTGTTCTCCCTCTGTTCCACCGGAAACCACACAAACATGCATTGTCTCATAGTGCAAAGCACCATAGAGTCATGTCACAATGAACAGTAAACACAACACATGGGTGTCATTATAGGGTAGTCTTCTTCCACATTTCAGTGTTTCACACAGCTTGAGACATGCGTCATACCACGTCCTGCCAAGTTAGCTACATTGTCGACTCTCACTCGACCTCTGTCCCTGGCACCAGTGCCTGCAAATCTTGCTTCTGAAATCTAGGAGACCACACACAAGGTACTAATTCTTTGACTACTCACGTGTTTTTATCCTCCAGGAAGTTGGAGCTATGGAGTAGAGTTTACAAATACTTTGAGAAGTCATAACCAAGTTTACTATCTTATTTATTTGTTGAGAGCTAAATAAATATCTATTGGCAGCTCGCTGGGCACTTACAATACTTAAACTGCACACAATAGTCAAACATATTAAAAGGCATTCCTAAAAAGACCACTTCAGGTCCAAAATCACACTGCCTTTTATCTACCCCATAATACCAGCCAAACCCAGACCACCTCTTATTCCTGGAGAAAAAATTGGGTAACCAGAAAAGTCTTGCATTATGCCCTGAGGTTATGGTGGATCATGGTGGAAGTGAGTTGCAAAGCCTAGAACCACTGGATGAGAATGTACTACTGTTCAAATTAGGGATTTTTTTAAAGCTCTTATGTGCTTCAGATCATCCCCAGTGCTGAGGCAACAACCAGACCTGGAAATAATTTGGTGGATAGTATAGATTATTGAGCACTAATGCAAAGCAGTTCCTTCAGAAAATACCACTTAGGAAGTGACCAGACATGATCTGTCCTAGCTATGAGTTTCTGAATGGCTGTAAGATCTAAGCTTTTCTATTTTAAAGTATATTTTAAGATCACATTATCTGCGTAGAGGTGACAAAGACGTCGATAATGAACTGTAGTAAGATCTGCCTTTGAAATAAAAAAAAATCATAACATTCTTGTTCATTACTGCCAGGGCCGGCGCTTCCATTTAGGTGGCCTAGGCAATCGCCTAGGGCGCCAGGATTATTGGGGGGCAGCATTTTGCCAGGGGGGGCGGCAGGCGGCTCCGGTGGACCTGCCACAGTCGTGCCTGCGGAGGCTCCCCTGGTCGCGCGGCTCTAGTGGAGCTGTCGCAGGCATTCCTGCGGACGGTCCGCTGCTCTTGCGGCTCCGGTGGACTTCCCGCAGGCACGGCTGCGGCAGCTCCACCGGAGCCATGGACCAGTGGACCCTGTGCGCAGGAATGCCTGCGGCAGCTCCACCGGAGCCGCGGACCAGCGCGCGGGGCGGCAAAATGGCCGTGCACCAGGGTGCTAAAAACTCTAGCGCCGGTCCTGATTACTGCAAAAAAAAGAAAAAGCATTTTTGGCAAATGCTGTTATCTGGTTCTCTGGAAGCAACTGGGTGTTCTTACCAGCCACTAAAACTGCAGTCTAATAGGGACTTTATCCATGCCTGAACCTCCTGGAACCCTGAATAAGTGAGCTCTTGAGGCAGATGAACAATTGCCCAGTATTACCCTGAAATCTTTCAGAGAAAGGAGGGACAAGCTTGAGTAAATCCATCTGTCAGTGTGTCCTGGACACGAGAGTTAAAGGCAGCTGATATATAAAAGAAACATGGATACTGCCAGAATAGGTTTATTTTATTTGTGTGTTAAAAATAGTATTTGTATTCTTTTGTTGTATATTAGCAAATAAGATATTGTCTGCCCTGTTTTTCTTAAATGCCATGCAAGTCAGACCTGATTAACTGAGAAGGGAAAGTGATTTTGTTTGTATTGTGTAAAACTATTTTCTTTAACTAATTAAATTCAAATGCCTGGGAAATGATTTGCAGCAAATGTGCCTTCATTAAAATTTAAACACTCCATTCCTATTAACTAAAGCCTGAGAGAACACCTCTGGGACCTCAGACTACTTCCTCAAAAATAGGAAAGGCTAGACTTGACATTCCTGATGATTCAAGGGAAAAAAACAAGCAGGAAAGAATATGTAAAAAGTAAAATACATTTAAAAAACCCTTAAGGTTGCCTTCCTTATCTGTAAAGTGAGGGAGGGGTGGGGGGAACCTAAACTAACAAAAAGGCATAAACTCAGTTCCCCAATTTGATTTTCTCTTTGCCTTAATCCGGCTTGGAAGGGTTATATTTTTATTGGTAAATGTTGATAAACATTGATTTCCCTGTGCACATGGCATGAAAAAATATTTCCATCAACGATAATCAAAATTTACAGAGAGGCCAAGTAAGAAAAACACTGCTTGAGAGTGTTCGATTTAAAGCTATTTATTTAGTATGTTTTGACATATGACAGGAATTTGTGTTTTAACGGTTCAAAGCTTTAACTTTTTACATCTCAGTGTCTGACCCCCATAATTTCCCATAACTGTGAACATTGAAATTGATAAATATAGAAAAAATCTTAAAAACAAACAAATATTATCCGTCAAAATTATATAAAAAGCAAATTAAGGTATATTTATAATCAACTCCAATAAATGTCCCAAGCACTCTTCCACTGGTTTTCAGCCGAACTTTCTCCTCCAGGATGTAGAGAAACTGGAAAGGATCTAGAGGCAAGTAATAAGGACGATCAAAGGGATGGAATGCAGCCATATGAGCAAAAGTTGAAGGACCCGGGTATATTTAGTTTAGAACAGAGCAGATTAAGGGAGACATGATAGCAGTCTTCAAATACTTAAAATACTGCCATAAAAAAGATAGAAAAAACTCTTTTGCCACAGAGGGCAGGACAAGAGGCAGTGGGTTCAAATTACAGCATAGCATAGTAGGAAGATATATATACACACAGAGAACATGAAAAAATGGGGGTTGCCATACCAAGTCTAACAAGACTAATCAATTAAGGACCCCATTTTTTGATGTTGTGTGTGTGTGTGTGTCTGTCTGTCTTCCTACTGTATTTTCTACTGCATGCATCTGATGAAGTGGGGTTTAGCCCATGAAAGCTTATGCCCAAATAAATTTGTTAGTCTCCAAGGTGCCACAATTACTCCTCATTCTTTCAACTCTTTGTTGATCTTACCCCAGTTTGAGCTGGCAGATGGATATCCTGTCATGTTCCTTTGCACTATCCCATTGTGCAGTTGCTGTCACTTCCTTTTCATTCATTCAATTCTCTGATTCTGATTTTGCTTGTTGACAAGGAGCCACCACATGCAACACCACATTTATTTGTACTCTGTATGTGTCTCTCCACCCAAGCCGACCCAGCCTCTTCTTTTTCCTGTCCCTCCCCCCTCAACTATTCTCTGGTGTTGGGTGAGGAGGAGGGTTAGGAAATACTGCTTCACAGAATAACAATGTTGTCTGCCTTATGAAAACAAACTGCTAGAAACTCGCTGCTGGACATGTGTGGCATCTAGTATTATGTAGTCTGGAAGGAAGTTAGAGAATTAAATTAGAGTTTTTGCTTTCCGAGTCAGAGCACCAGCTTTAGACTCAGAGGTTTATGTGTTGGAGAATGAACATTTGTCTCTGTCCTGGTTCTGAGCTTTGTGATATAATACTTTATCCTTGCTTTCTGGTTTTGGATTAATTTATTTTCCATGTACAATGCCATGTTGAATTTTAGCTTTGATCAAATTAATTTAGAAATTTCAATACAATTACTGGATTTGAGAGTACTGTACTAAAGTTTGTAAACTGATTAATAAAAATACATGTAAGAGTTGGAACACATTTAAAGTGAAATGTAAACTGCCACATAAAACTGATAAAATTCAGAAGCAATTTAAAACTCCAGATTGTTAACTCATCTGAAAAAAAATTCTAGGAAGAATGCATTTTTTTAGCAGACAATGAAAATGTTTGGTTTTAAAAGTCCAGTAGGTTGACTCATTCTTTTAAAGCTTTAATGGTTAAACCAGCTAAGCAGTACCACACCCAGCATACCATGAAAGCTGCAGACACGTCCATCTCCATTCCTCTAAGCTCTGCAAATTGTGGTGAAATGGATCAGCTCTATCAGCTGAGCAGCTATATGCTTTAAGCTGTCTATAACGGGAAAGAGTTCCATCCACCCACATAAGTCACAGGCTTTCTCCAGCTGAACTGGATTTCCCAGTATGCTTTTTTCTCCGCCTCTCTTAAGTGCTGCTAACGTCATTTGTACACAGTACACGGAGAAAATACAGATGGAGAAGAAGCAATCTTTGAGCCTGGCGTGTGTTCGGTGAGAATGTGCTTTTATTTAAATGCTTTATCTGTACATGTGGAATTAAGCTGGTGTATGTTGTTTGTAGCTGCTTTTAGGGAGGTTTTTGCTATGATTTTTTTCAGTTTAAAAGTGAAGTACAGAGGAAACAGTTTGAAAACTATGTGAACTGTGAGCATTCAGTGGAGAGGAAGTGTAATGTGAACTTTGTAGTTTGGAGGGGAGAAAGCTTAGTATGTAAAAAGCATGCTTAAACTCTCAGTTGGAATTCTGAAGTTTGATCTTACAGATACGTGTCCTTGCTGAATGGACAAACTCTACATGAGTTTACACTTAAAATAAGAAAAAAGGGCAACTCCCAGACCATTAGCAACAAAGCCAAAGGGAGAAAAATTGTGTCATGTGAATTAGATGGCAAAATGTCAATAAGTCAGTAGATCTTAAATTTTGAATGATCCTGTTTTAATCATAAGATGTGTCCAAAGCATAGCAGAATGCCTGAGACTGCACAATGGAGTAAGGGTAGAGAAGAAAATACTATTGCAATCTAAAATGTCAAGAGTACATGATTTTTTGAAAAATGGCACAGTATTAGAACTGCATTAAGACCGTTTTTGGTCCAGTAGTGGCCAGCTAGAATGTTAAGTGCCCTTCATATCATTACCTGAAGAGTAAATATCTCCAAAAGGAGAGGGAGTTTTTACATGCGCTTTCAGTTTTATGTATTTTTTTTAGTTTGTTACCAAGATTCCTTAGTGAATATTTGATTTTCAGTTCAGGCTGAAGGTGGTGGTGAAAATACTGAGTGTTTGATTATGGATTGTGGTTTTTTATTTTTAAATAATTTAGTAGGTATCTTTCTATAAGGTATTCTAGATTAGGGAGTCTTTCATATTTTCGTAGCCCGGATATCATGTTAAGAGTCTTTTATGGACAGCTTCCCTTCCTTCTCACAGGTACATATGGGGACCTTCTCTCATCCAATTAATAGTTGCATAACATTCCTGTGGCAGTTGCTTCTGTGGAAAAATAATAGGGAGGTCTCCATAGACCAGGGGTTCTCAAACTGGGAGTCAGGACCCCTTGGGTATCATGAGGTTATTATATGGGGGGGGGGGCATCAGCTGGCAGCCTCCACCCCAAACCCTGCTTTGCCTCAAGCATTTATAATGGTGCTAAATATATAAAACCGTATTTCTAATTTATTGGGGGGAAGGGTTGCACTCAGAGGCTTGCTGTGTGAAAGGGGTCACCAGTGCAAAAGTTTGAGAATTACTGCTATAGACCATTAGTGGTATTTGGAACCCAGCTGTGTCCTAGCGTTTAAGTAGGTGACACAGGTATTCTAGAAAACCTGGTGACTCATGGGGCTATTCTTCCCTCATTGGAGCCAGGGAAAACCTGTTGCATTTTCAGCCCCTCTTCTGGATCTCATTAAAGTGAAGCTGCTGATTCTGTCCCTGTGGAGGAATTGAGTTGTGTGACTATAGAGTTAGTAGGTGTCAGTAAGCAGGGCTTTAAAATAGAAACATACGTCTAATAATCAGAAGTAGGTCTCAGACACAAGTGCGGGTGAAGTGGAGACCCTAGGATTGAGGTCAAACAGCAATATTCTTGTGAGAATGCAGCTTCCCCTCACACCTCCCTCCACCCCTAATCTGCTGGGAGGGAGGAGGGAATTCCTATCCGGTTGATCTTGAATCCTTCTGTGAGGCTTGATCTTTAATATTAGCCTTTGGCTAGGTAGCTGATATATTTGTAACTCTCACTTCTCAAGCTTCTGGAGGTGATAACTGTTTTTCTCCATTTCACCTCACTCCCCACCTTTTACCATTACTCCTACCACTGAATCTGACATTTTGCCTGTCATCAGAAGTGGGAAGGGGACAAGCCTTCAGTCACCTATTTCTCCCTAACATCTCTTTTCCTCCCTTATGGAGAACTCTGATGCTTGCTTCTGTTGCTTGCCCAGCTTTCCCAAGCCTCAGTGAGAAAGTGACAATGATAGTTGCTGGTTTCACTGCTGTTCACAAAGTTGTGAATAGCAACAGACTGTGGCTCAGTCTTGTTAATGTGTCTGCTTGCTGCTGCCGCTTGGCAATTTCATGTTCAGTTCACATCAGAAACATTACTTTTCCAATAGTTGTTAACAGCAGTCAGGAAGCCTTTTGCAGAGTAGCATTTTTACTCTACAGAGTTTTAAACAATGCCACATATGCATATATACTAATGTACATACACACAACATATACATACACTGCTTTTATACAGAATTTCTGTAAAACCTCTTCCTGTAGTGGAAATGAATAATTTCATTTAACATCTTTGAAGTTACTGGGCAGCTTTACTAGATTTGCCTTTTGGATGCTTTTATTTTGTGTCCCTTCTGTTGATTGAACCTTCTGGTGTTTTCTGTGCTGATAAATTCTTGGCACTGCATTGGTTAATTTGAGAGTCAGTAGTAAATGAACCTGTTTCATAGACTCATAGACTTTAAGGTCAGAAGGGACCATTATGATCATCTAGTCTGACCTGCACAATGCAGGCCACAGAATCTCACCCATCCACTTCAATAACAAACCTCTAACCTATGTCTGAGTTATTGAAGTTCTCAAATTGTGGTTACATTCATCACTGCAGCACCTGTAACTGAAGACATGTAGTGATACTAATTCAGGCCTTCACAAGGACATTGTTCTTTGGTAATTCTTAAGAAACAACGGTTGAGGTGGTAGAGTTGTCTTTGCACTGCAATGTCTGAGCTTGGCACTGTTCTTAGGATGTGTGTGTCTGTCTTTAGGTGCTGGTTGTATTCTTACTGTCTGTCTTGTCTGGAGTTACTCTATAGACAGTGCTCTTAATTATACATACACAACACATACTGCTTTTACATGGAACTCTCATAACAAGAATAGAAATGTTTTGTAATCAAACCTTACATTCTTCAGAGGTTGATGACTTCCTCCTTGTAAAGTAAATCTTTCCAATCATTATTGGCAAGTGGATTGATCCAAGCCGTGCTGATTAATCTGGCTAGTGGGCAACATTTTGTACCACTGTCTGTCAGATGGATTAGAAAGAGAACTATCAAACTGTTCCTTTTAAAATTTGAGTTCCCCCATTGAAATAGTAGGGGTTCCACGAAATTAGGAAGATCATGACAGAAATCGAGATGTGCCATGTGGTTTGGAAGAGAAAAATGAATTTTTAGCAAAGGTTATAATTCATAGCTAGGGCAAACTTCGCTCTCAAATAGCAGATGCACATCACCATAGAAGCACAGCAACAGAGTTCTTTAGATATACGATGATGCATGAGCTTTGGATAAGATCCTTGCTTAAAAGAGTGTTCTATATCATGGAAATATTTTTCAGTTAGGATCTTACATTTATTATCAAGGCCATAATTCTTTCCTAAAGCTTCAAGAGGGAAACATTAGGTTTGCACTGCAAGTATGGGCTTATCTACGCTTACAGTGCTGCAGTGGGGCAGTTGCCCCACTGTGGCTGTGTCATTGTAGTGTTTAGTGAAGATGCTATCTGTGCTGACAGGAGAGCTTCCATGTACATAGGTACTCCATCTCCCTGAGAGGCAGTAGCTATGTCAACAGCAGAAGCCCTCCTGCTGACATAGCACTGTCTACACCAGGAGTTAGGTCAGTATAACTACATTGCTCAGGGGGTATGGATTTTCCACACCCCAGGGTGGCTTAATTATACCAACATAATTTTGTGGTGTAGACCAGGATTTAGTTTTCAAAAGAAATATTGGAAAAGGAAAGAGAAATCCATATAACAATTTTATGAGGTTTTCTGCTTTCCAAGGTGCTCCCACTGAAGAAGAAAGCTTGAGAATGACTATTCTGGTATGTATTTATAAACAAAAGCTCTGTGATGAGATTTTTGCTTCTAAATCCTTTAGGAGCTTTTGAAAATCTCCTCCTTGGGGCACAATCCCTAGCTATTAATTAGTGGTTGTGGATTTGCTTGCATAATTACCAGCTGGTTGTAGAATATTCCAGTGCTCAGCCCTGCCCCTACTCTTAATAGCTGCAAGTGAAGATGGCACTGCACAGAGTCTAAGGCTATGTCTACACTTGCAGAGTTTTTATGCTGTAAATTTCACCGGTGATAGGGAATCAGTGGAAGTAAAGCGCTGGTTTGTGTTCTCATTTAATTCCTCAGGCGTCAGAGAGTGTTCACATTAGCATCATTTCCATCCCCAACGAGAGCAGCGCTGCAGCTTTCTCCAGTTTGATGATAGGTCTTGTGGGGGAAGGGGGTGATCCTGGGTCCCTGCACAGCCTCCTCTCCCCAAACACTGATAAGCTCCAGTAGCTCAGCATTGCTCCAAGCAGGCAGAGCCGTCCTTACCTATATGCAAACTATGCAGCTGCGTAGGGCACCAGGAAATTTGGGACACCAAATTGCCCCAAATTTCCTGGTGCCCTACTCAGCTGTGTGCTGCTCCAGCGGCCAGCCCAATCCCCCAGCTGGCTGAACTGGCCAGAAAAATTGCCCCTGCTCTGCCCCCGCCTCGCCTCTTCCACAAAGCCCTCACTCCATCCCTTCCCCAAAGCCCCGCCCCACTCCACTCCACTCCTTCACCTGAGCTATTGGCCTGGGGGATTGCAGCAGAGGTCGGGCGCACGCGCTGTAAACTCACTGGGTGGCGGGAAGTGGAGAGACCCGGCCCCAGCCCACTCTACTCAGCCGGTGAGTGCTGGGGGGCAGTTCCGCCCTCCCCTCCAAGTCCCAAAGCTGAGAACCAGGGGAGCAGAGCAGAGCAGGCTGGGGCCAGGTCATTCCACTTCCACGGCTCCACGAGTGTGGGGCCGGGCCTGCCCTGCAATCAGTGGGCGGCAGGAAGTGGAGCAACTTGGCCCCAGCCCACTCCGCTGGCTCATGTTGGGGGGGGTGGTTTCCCTCCAAGCCTGCTTCTGCCTCCCTCTCCCCCCATCTTGGGTGCACCCTCTTCCCCTGCAGATGCCTAGGGGGAGCCCCCGCGGGGGCGGGGAAGGCTGTGTAAGGTGCCATAGTGTCTAGAGTTGGCCCTGCAAGCAGGGGATTGTTTGCTCTGTGGAGCAGGCACTGTCATCTGGCCAAATAAGTGAGCACTTGCCAAGACAACAGGAAGGGGAGTTTCAAAGTTCCGAGTCTTTACAGTGGGAGGGGCAGATGTCTATTTACCTGGCAACAGAGCAGCAGAGCTGCTGGCTAGACTGATCACCCAGGCACTGTGGGATATCCTCCGGAGACTAAAAGCAGTGTAAACAGGAAGACACTGTCTTCATTTGCACATCACTGTGAAAGCATCACCAGGAAGAGGTGTATGCCTCTCGTGGAGATGGTTTTCTTTTTGCCTTGAAACAAGTTTCACTGCAAAAAGTCATTGGCAAGTGTGGACACTTCCATGGTTTTTGCGCAAAAGGACTTTTTCCGCTTTAAATAGCAAGTGAAGACATGCCCTAAGGCTGCTCTTTATAAGAGTGTCAAGTGATATGTGTAAATACATTTTTAAACAGCTTTTTAAAAAACATAGCAGTATTTAATCAGCTTTTTTTAAAAAAAAGCAAACAGATTTTCTTTCACCATGTAAATAATTGCCTCAGCTTTTTTACCTTGAGAAATATTGAACCAGTGGTGTGAGATTTGTTTGTACTGTATATGATAGTCAGATAGCTGCCAAGCTAGGAGTTGTCTTGGTGAGGAAACTTCCTAGTTTTAAAATGGCTGCTGTGATTATTATAGAGACAGAGTGGGAGATGGGTCAATTTTAACTCTTAAAGGAAGCCGGTTGCTGTGATTGAAATACATCTTGTGGTAGGATTGGACATTGATTCTCATTCAGTGGCATGCTCTGCCAATTTACCATCCAGGATTTTCCAGCTCTCTCTATATGTATCTTTGTACAATTTCCCATTTGCACTAGGGTATATTTGGATGTGTTCTTGGAACCAGGCCACTTAAGACATGCAGGAGATACAGCTTTGTTTGATTTACCAAGTCTTGTAGTGAATAGGAAGAAAAACCTCAGATCTAGCCAGAATACATATTATTTTGCAAGTCTACTGGGAACATGTTCACCATGGGAAATAGAACGCTTGAGTGGCTTAGTAGTATAGCAGATTAGCTAACCTGATCAAGATACTTCCACGAAATGCTGGCTTTACCCCACACACTCATGGCCCACCAGCATAGTGGGCTTGCCAGGGCACAACAGGAGTATACTGTGCTCTGCCTCTCCTGGGATAGTGGCAGCAGAGCCCATGGGGGTTGATCAGGTAGAACAATTTACAGCAGCTTTGAGACTGCTCTAACTTAATACACCTTCCAGTGTCTAGTAGACAGTAGAACCTCATTTTTACTGATGACCAGTTACATGAACCATTTTTCCTCATGGGGAAAGAAAATCACATAATGAACATTATGTTGATGAAGAAGTCAGCCACCCCTGTTCACAGTCCAATGCCTTTAGTACAGGGGTGGGCAAACTTTTTGGCCCAAGGGCCACATCTGGATGTGGAAATTGTATGGCAGGCCGTGAATGCTCACAAAATTGGGGGTTGAGGTGCGGGAGGAGGTGAGGGCTTTGACTGGGGGTATGGGCTCAGGGGTGGGTCTGGAGGGTGCTCCAGGCTGGGACCGAGGGGTTCGGAGGGCAGGAGGGGGATCAGGTCTGGGGCAGAAGCGCAGGAGGATGTCAGGGGTGCAGGCTTCGGTTGCCATTACCTCAAGCAGCCCCCAGAAGCAGCAGCATGTCCTCCCTCCGGCTTCTATGCGGAGATGTGGCTACGCGGCTCTGTGCACTGCCCCGGCTGCAGGCGCTGTGGCAGCTCTCATTGGTGTGGTTGTTGACAATTGGAGCTGCCTAGCAATATGCAGAACCCCCTGGCTGCCCCTACGTGCAGGAGATGGAGAGGGGACATGCCAGGGCTCTGGTCGGCTCCCAGAAGCAGCAGCATGTGTGGAGTGGGGCAAGCCCCTGACATCACTCCGTGGCTGGAGCTCAAGGGCTGTATTAAAATGTCTGAAGGGCCGGATGTGGCCCCTGGGCCATAGTTTGCCCACCTCTGCTTTACTGTATTGGAAATTGCTCTATAGGGGCTTTAAAGGACAAGAAAAAAAGTGAAGTGATGCACTGTGCTGCAGCTGTGAGATGTTCCATTTTAAGAAGTCCACCATCCACATTTAGTTCCTAAATTTGGGGTTCTAGAAATTGGGGTTCTAGAAATTGGGATTCTAAAATTTAGTCAAGTTGTCTGTTTACTGACTTGACTAAAGGACAAAAAGGAAGGACAGTTACTTTTATGTATATTCTACTTTTTGTAAACTGTACGTTTATAGTGCTATCAATTTAATGAGCTGTCATAATGATTTCATTTGCTAGCACTGTGAACCTCTGTAGATTTTCTCAGAAGGAAGTCTTAGAGTTGAACATTGTCACTGCAAAATAAATAATGAAGTTGTTTGAAATTCTGCATCTAATTTGCAAATACAGTTTTCATAATTCAGATTATGGGACTGGAAGGTGGGTTTCCTGGGTTATATGGCTTCTGCCTTGTGTGACCTTAAGAAAGTCACTACTCACCAGAGGTCTTTCGACTTAATTAACAACTGTGCTTTTAAATTACTCATTTGCTAGTATAATAGCAAAATAGTTGTAGTAGTAATAATTAGTGTCATTGCTGCTCAGCATATCTAAAAAGAATAAGTAATCTTAAAATTTTATATTTTGTTAGCACCCTGATTGGGGCCTTCATTTTGTCAGGCACTGAACAAATACATAGGAAGAGAGTCCCTGCTTCATAGAGCCTCGTATCTAAAAAAAATAGTTTAAAAATAAATCTAAGTATTTAGAAAATATTTCAAATGTCCAAGTGACTTTGGCTCCTAAGTCCCATTTTTTCAAAAGTGATTTAGGCATCGAGGAGATGTGGGCTTCACATCCAAAATGTACAGATAAATTCTAAAATTTAAAATGAAATTGGTTGGTAAAAATTACCAATAAAACAGCTTGACAGAGGAAAACACGTTAAATTTAGAAGGGAAAACAGTGCAAATACAAGTTTAGAGAAGTACCATACTTTTCTGTGAGTGTGAGAGTTTCATACATTTCTGTAGTCCTGAATAGGGATGGGTGCATAGTTATTTATGCATAGGGAAACATTTGTGTCTGAAATTGTTGGGATTTTCCCCACAGTATTTCAATTCCTGTATAGTGAAATATCATGAGAAGCCTGCATCTTGTTTTATTTCATCCCCATAAATGGTCCCCAAGGTAAAAAGCTCATGAAAAACACTAACAATCACACACACTTAAGAATTATTCAGGTTCCTGGATAGCTCTAAACTTGCCATTATTAAGAGAGAGAAGTAATATAAATGCTGCTCTAGGCTATTGACTTTGTGTGTGCAGGAGATATTTATTCTAGGCCTGATCTTTAAATCCAGCTGCCTAAAGTATCCATGCAAAACACCCTGGGGGCAAGAACAGTAATATAGTATACAAAACTTTGTGCAATGGCTATCAGTAGTTACTGGCTATCAGTGAAGTTTCATTTTAAATATATTGTGGGTGGTGAACTTCAGTTTGGTTCTCAAAAGTTTAACTTAAAATTCATTTGGGCTTCAGTTTTGGCTTAATGAGATTATCTTTAAGGATCTGTTCATGCTTTTTAAAAATTGTAGTTACGAACTTAACTTTACAATGCTGTGTTCTTTATTCAAAGTATTTATTTTGCCTATGAAGTTTAAGAAACAATGACTTCTGTGATACTCGTATATCACATGGATGAATTTGAGGTTCTGCAGTTATGACGACTCTGTAACAGATGTCCTGTTTAAACAAAAACACTTCAAGAATCTTATTCTGATTTAGTAGGCTGTTCTCATGAGTTATGATCAAAGATGGGAAGGATCAGATAATGGAAAATGTATTCTCATATCCAATGGATATGTTGTTGCAAAAAAGATTTTGGTGAATAAAAGTAATTACTGAGCATAACTTCAAGTTACAATACGTATTTTAGTAAGAGGTTTTGGGTGTGTTTATTGATATCAGACTGCATCATAGTTTTATTTCTCATATAATAAAATTTCTCAGTAAATTCAACTGAGAAAATAAAAATAAGGCAGCCAATTTACAGCTTGCATAAAAGCTTTTATCCCTTGAAAAAAATGGATCTTTTTGACCTGAAAGACCTTGTATGTTGTAATAGATTCTTTGGACTGATAAGAAATCATCATTCCTACTGTCTTTGCGTCAGAAAACAAAACTTTAAAAAATGTAATCAATTAAGTTCAAAATCAGCACTTGTTTGTTCATTCAGCTACAACTGGTGGTACTCTCAGTGTATTTAGTTAACTCCAATATAAATCTTTATACCAGTAAGGGTCCAGTTTTCCTTTGCTTGACTGTAGTGTTTTGAGACTCTGCGCAATCCAAGATAGCTAAATTAAACTACAAAATAAAGGCAGCTGAATGAGATTTGGGATGGGACAGGGAACATACCATGAAAGCTTTAGCTACTGTCGTGTTGTCAGCTACGTAAATTAAAGCTATAGAACCATATGTCATAGCTGCTAGATTCTGTGTTCCTAAACAAAGTAACATACCATTCTGGGCTGTCTGGATAATTAATATAAGGATTTGGCTGCTCGGGAGTGCACATCTGGTTTGACTAGGAGACCTCTGACAGACAAGAGAGCAGGCTGTTAGCCAACTTTACAGGAAATGATGGCCAGTGAGGAGCTGGGTTTTCTTTCTTCCCCTGCCCCTCCCCCCACCTCCCTTTAAAAGGCATGATGGATAAAGGGTAGGTTTTTTTTCTTTACCAGGGTGATTGACAAGAATTGCCTAGGGGGAAGGATATGGAGCCATTAAATGCAGGACGTCCTTCTTGAGCAAAGAAGGAGGCCAGTTCTAAATGGACCCAGATCAGAGCAGGGCAGGGCAGTAGAGGTCAAATCAATGACCAGAGAGGCGAGAAGAGGCATTGTGAGACATCTCCTGGAGGCCAGTCGCAGTGCTGTAATCAACCAGGGTGTACACTGGCACCGCGGTGCTGTACCGCTGGCGCAGAAAACTGTACGCCTCTCCAAGTGTGTTTTTTTTACAGTGCTGCAACTGTGCAGTTTCTGCTCATTAAGTGGCTTGGTAGTGTGTATACCTCAGGAGTTACAGCACAGAAAGCTGCTTTACTACACAAAAACTTGCCAGTGCAGACAGGGCCTGAGAAAAGGGAGAAGGCAATTGGACCATTCCCCAGTTCCTCCTGGCAGTTGCATATACTCTTTACAGTGCACATGAATTGTGGTTATTATGGTATATCTGCACTGCAATCAGAAGTGTGACTGTAGCACATGTAGACATACCTGATCTAGCTTTGGTCTAGCCAGCTCACATAACAACAGGAGTGAAGCTGTGGCAGCAGGGACTAGCTGTATGCGTATGTACTCAAATGGTTAACCCAGACTATTTGAGATTTAGCAAGATCAAAGCTATCCTGTGTATTTCTATACATGCTAGAGTTACTCTCTGATTTCAGTGGAGTCATACCCTCAGAGATCAGAGACTGAATGGATAGAGAGATTGAACTAATCCCCTAGAAGTGATTTTGAGGCAGATGGGGGAGTATGTGAAAGTTTACCTTTCTGTTTCCCATGTTGTACCTGTTTTGTGGCTAGATGTAGCTTTTGTCAGTGGCATCTGCTTGATAGATTTCCTGAGTGCTAAATTACATGCCTGAGCTGTTCTTTCCCGCAGCTGAAAATACACTGATGGAAACTTGCAGCCATCGTCAAACATCTCACCTCCCCAAGTAGTCTGGGTATGTACGAAATACATCTCTTACAGTCTGAGTTATGTTCTGATGTTTTGTGGAATGGACATAGGTAATTAAGATCTCATATTAAATACCTTTTCAGTTTCATATACTGTTGCTAAATGTCTTAATTATATCTGTTGAGTTTTTATTTTATATTATATTATATTTTATATTTATATTATTAGCGTGGGAATCCCTAGGAGAAAATTGATCAGTAGTTAATTATAAATGTACTGTATTTAATGTTTGTGTGGTAAATGACTGAAGTACATGACTTTAATCTTAAGCATTACTTTTAGTAAATGCTCAGCATCTCTTAATTAATAAATAGTTCTTGGCCTGTGTTTCAAGTGTATATTAGGTTTGTTTGTAGCCCTTATCTTTCTCCCTTGAGTATATTTTTGGTTATTTTTTTGTTAAATAGAATAGGGCAGGGGTAGGCAACCTATGGCACGTGCGCCGAAGGTGGCACGCGAGCTGATTTTCAGTGGCACTCACGCTGCCTGGGTTCTGGCCACTGGTCTGGGAGGCTCTGCATTTTAATTTAATTTTAAATGAAGCTTCTTAAACATTTTAAAAACCTTATTTACTTTGCATACAACAATAGTTTAGTTATATGTTATAGACTTATAGAAAGAGACCTTCTAAAAATGTTTAAATGTATTACCGGCACGTGAAACCTTAAATTAGAGTGAATAAATGAAGACTCGGCACACCACTTCTGACAGGTTGCCAACCCCTGGAAGAGGGACTAGAGCCAGATAAGTAAATCATAACTTTGCATGCAAAAGAGAACACTGAGAGGGGACATAACAATTTTCAAGTACATAAAAGGTTGTAACAAGGAGGAGGGAGAAAAATTGTTCTTAACTGCTGAGGATAGGACAAGAAGCAATGAGCTTAAATTGCAGCAAGGGACGTTTAGGTTGGACATCAGGAAAAACTTCCAAACTGTCAGGTTGGTTAAGCACTAGAATAAATTGCCTAGGGATGTTGGGGAATCTCCATCATTGGAGAATTTTAAGAGCAGGTTAGTCAAACACCTGTCAGGGATGGTCTAGATAAACTTAGTCCTTCAGTGAGGGCGGGGGACTCGACTAGATGACCTCTCGAGGTCCCTTCCAGTCCTATGATTCTATGCAGATTGTATCTGAAGAGGTTTGACCTATTCTGACAATGAAGTTTCTTATTCCTATTGGTAATTGTATTTTTGATTTTATCTGCTGCAGTTTACAAATCTTTACAGGAAGAATATTATCAGAACACTTCTAGTGCTACAGGTTTCTTAAATTCTTCAGTTTTTATCTCAATGTTCTCATCTGTATCTTACAGTAACTGAGCTTTACCCAAGTAGACTGGATTTATACCATTTTCATCAGTCTTACGCTGGCAGATATGGAAAATGTTTTAGGAAAAAGCATTTGTCACCCTTGAAGTCTTTGCTGTTTGGTCAAATCTTACTAGCTCTTTGTGCCTTTTTTTTTTTTTTAGGCAATTGAAACTAGCAGGAGTCCAGTTTTGTAAAATTAAATTTCTTTAATATAAAATGAAAATACTGTGTATGAATGGAAGTGAAATACAGCCCCTGAATATATTAAAATCTTCCATATAGGGGCCCAGTTCTCAGGAAAAGTTTATTATAAGAGAATTTCTGTAGAAAACATCTGTACGATAGGTTTGTCCCTCTTTCTTTGCAAGTAACAGCACACTTCCTGTCCATTGCCCCCTCATAACTTAACCACCTTCAACAAGGAGAGGAAAGCATGATCTGGTAGTTGGATGAAGTGGTCTTATTGGGACTTCTGGGTCCATCAGGATGTCATTGTGGAACTGCACCATGCTATGATCTAGATCAAAGCATTTTGCTGAACTTTCTATGCCTCAGCTGGCCTATTTTTATATGGTTAATTTACCTTATGGGAGATGATATGAGACCCAGTGTTTAAAAAGAGAGAACCTCAAATGATAGGCATGCTTAACTTTATCCTTTCCTTTCCTCTTTGTCACCGACTTCCTTATCTGAGCATTTAATTAACTGTTTTCTGGAAACTGTTTCGTTTCCATTCTGTAGCTTGTAAGATTATTTATAAAGATGCTGTTTCTTCACCAGTAACAATCAATATTTCTGAGATGAAGATGAACTTAAGAGTGAGTTGTGAAATTTTGGTCATCTGTCCCCCAAAATCATCTAGACCAAAGCAATGGTAAAAGTTTAAATGCATAAAATTACTGAACAAAAAGCAAACCCTCGCAAATATCACTATAACAGAATCATTATCTGTCTTGAAATAAACTGTAAACCTCTTTTCTGCTGATGATGAGAACTAAGATTTCACTAAAGTGCTGCATGTGTGTAAGGGTCTATCCCCATCCCTGCTAGTGGTTTTAGGCCTTTCAGGCACCAAGCAATATTTGGATTTAAGCTTAGTGGCAAATAAATATGAGCAATCTATTCTCTGGGCTGAAGAGAACAACTTGATATCTTGTACCTTTTCTCCATGGTTTGAGAATGAATACATTTCTCAGACTACTTCATGGTTTCAGAAAAACATATGCACTAGAGAAAATATCAAACCACATTTTAACTACACATGGAGTATCTCATTTAATAACAAACTAATAATTAAGAAAAATTTGAATAGGTACTCAACACTTTGAGGTTGAAAGGTTCCCCCAAAATGTGCATTTGTTCTTCTTTACGTTCATTTACAGAAATTCAGAGATCTCCCAAGACCAGATAATGCTCCTTCATTGTCTTTGTAAAGGCATGTCTACTTGGTGGGGTAACATGCCCTATGGTGGTGTGACTGCTAAAGCACCATAAAGTATTGCGTATTAATTGGTCTGTGTACAAGTAACTAGTGTGCACTAAAAATTCTCCAGGGAAGAATCCTTCTGTTGATGTAGCTGTGCCTAATTTAGGGGGTAGATAGACTTAACTACAGCATGCAGTATATAACATTTTTCACAGCCCTGAGCAATGTGGCTAGGTCGATCTTATTTTTAAGTGTAGATCAGGCCTGAGATAAGGTTTCTGCAGTTTTAGATTTCCTTCCCTAAACTCTTCTCTCATTGTTTGTGGGCTATTTCATTACAAAATAACTACACTATATAGCTTCTGGTTAAATTTAGTTCTCCTTTTCTTTTAAATTTAGAAGATAACTCTTCTTGATTGCAAACTTCTGTGCTACAACAAATTAATGTCCTATTTTTCCTTCATAAAAGAGAGGACATAATCTACTTTACTAAATACTAATAATTAAGAGTTAGGTTAAAATCTTCAATTATGATCAAATATCTAGATCGGGGTAGGCAAACTTTGTGGCCCGAGGGCCACATCTGGGTATGGAAATTGTATGGTGGGCCATGAATGCTCATGGAATTGGGGGTTAGGGTGCGGGCTCTGGGATGGAGTTGGAGGTGCAAGAGTGTGCTCCGGGATGGGACTGAGGGGTTCGGAGCTCAGGAATGGGATCAGGGCTGGGGCAGGGCTGGGGGTGGGGGGGCAGAGGAGCAGGCTCCAGGCGGTGCTTACCTCAAGCAGCTCCCAGAAGCAGCATCATGTCCTCTCTATGGCTCCTATGCAGAGCCATGGCCAGGTAGCTCTGCACACTGCCCTGTCCGCAGATGCCGCCCCTCTATCTCCCATTGGCTGCGGTTTCCGGCCAGTGGGTGCTGCGGGGGTGGCACTTGGGGCGGGGGCAGCATGCAGAGCATCCTGGCTGCTCCTACGCGTAGGAGCTGAAGGAGGCACATGCTGCTGCTTTCAGGAGCTGCACAGAGCAGGGCAAGCCCTGCCTGGAGCACCTGAGTGGGGCAAGCGCTGGATCCCACCCCATGGCGTGAACTGGATGCAGCCGAGGCCATAGTTTGCCGACCCCGATCTAGATCTTGGATCTGTAACTATTAGATAAATTTCTAGCAAGAAGTTCAACTCACGGCTTGTCTACACCAGGAGTTTTCACCTTTTTCTTTCTGAGGCCCCCGCAACATCCTATAAAAATTCCACGGCCCACCAATATCATATAAAACCCAGAGCCAGCGTTAGAGGGTAGCAAGCAGGATAGCTGCCTGGGGTCCCAGGCCACAGGCAGGCCAGCAAAGCTATATTGCTCAGGCTTCAACTTCAGCCCCAGGTGGCAGGGCTCAGGGCCCTGGGCTTAAGGCCTGCACAGCGGTAATTCAACTTTCTACCCTGGGCTCAAGCAAGTCTAACACTGTCCCTGCTTGGTGGACCTCCTGAAACCTGCTTGCAGCCCCCACAGGGGGTCTGGAGCCCTGGTTGAGAACTGTTGGTCTACACTACAAAATTTAGGTTGATTTAATTTAGGTTGAGTACAGCCATTGAAGTAATTGAATAGGTTGTTGATGTCCACACTACCCTCCTCCTGCCAGTGGAACCTGTCCTTATCAGGAGTGCTTTCACCCCTGCAGTGGGGTATTGTGCAGCACTGACAGCCCCCTCGTCTGCTCAATTTCACAGCACAGAGTCTACCAGCAGTGAAATTGATGTTCTTGTCAACTTTGTGCTATCTATTGTGTCTGCTTAGAGCAGCTGCATTCTGACAGCTGTAGGAGCTCTGTGGGGAGAGGGAAGCCCACGCAGCACCCCAGCTGGGAGTCTGGGAGGTAGCAGGGCTTCCACGGGGAGAGAGGATCCTGGGCAGCAGCCCATTTGGAGCAGGTAGGCCAGAGCCTAGGAGGCAGCTGGGCTCTAGCTGGAGCCCCCCACCCATCCCAGGGTGAAAGCCAGGTGTGGGGATCACAGAAGGCAACCTACCAGCCTTTCATGTCAATTTCAGGACTCCAGCGCTCTGTGATATTGACAAGAATTTTAGCCAGCAGCCTATGTAAGTGACTCAGTGTCTGTCACCTTAACTACACCAACATAAGCTCTCATGGAGGTGGAGTTATTATGTCTGTCTAGTAGGGCACTTAAATTGGCGGGAGCAAAGCTGTAGTGTAGCAACTGACATAGGCTGACATAAGGCAGCTAATATCAATCTAATTGTCTTTGTAGTGTAGATCAAGCTTCATTAAGTTGAGGCTAATACTACTGTAATATTCCTTGTCTATGTGGTCTATAGTAGCTTTTTTGTATTTTTTTTTTTTTAATGATTCTGGCTATTTGTCTTTTCAAAGTACAGTAGTTGTGGTTTGTGGAATTTTTTAGTAGTGAAACATCCTGCTTTTTGTAGCCTCAGTCAAAGATTTCTGCGGCTTTTTGACTATTTAAACTCAAGCATCTTTTAACACCTTACACAGCTCTGTATACACTTTCTAATATAAATAAATCACAGTCAAACTTGAATTGGAGGACTTAGCAAAGTGATTCAAAGTGATTAGAGAAGTTGGGGCTGCTGCAGGCAGAGAAGAGATTTTTGTCCAATTAAATCTTACGTCCCAGAAGAGAAAATAAGCATACACATTACAATAAAGCAAGTTTATTTTTATGTTCATACTATTCTAAGGGCTTCCAGTAATTAAACAGTAAAATTACTGGAGAGGATCTGGATTCATGGTTAGGAGGGAGTCTGTTTCAGGTGGTGCACTGTAGGAGAATAGGAACTGGTAGGATAAGCATTCTTCTGGCAGTTCTTGAGCAACAAATCAGAATCCTGTAAGTGTAAAACACAAACTTCTTAATAAACACTCTGTGCTGCCAGTGTCCTGTATGAGATTTGAAAGTGATCACACTTTAAAGAAGTGCACTAAAGGTTTAACATTGTATCAAAGAAAATAGAATTTCAGCACAGTTATTTTATTGAGTCAAATTAATAGTATATTGTGCCAAAATATGTCATAACTTAGCTCCATTTCAGTCATTAGAGAAGAAGGTAAGTGGAGGGGAAATTAGCCAGTAATTCAAGATTCTTTAAACTAGAAGCATACAGTATTGAATTGTAGAAGCATACAGTATTGAAAGGTAATGTAGGTTTAGACTGGTGTTAGTGTTTAATGTTCTGTGGCATTCTTAACAGAAATAATTGAACATCATCACATTAGTGATCCAGTCAGTGTAGTTTGGTTTGAGTGATTTTAAAGCTTACTGCAGCATTCATTTGAATGCAGTCTGATGAGCTTATTGGTGAATGATGCCATAATTTATTTATAATGATAAAACTTATTTCAGATGAACAGTTCCAGTCTTGCGTGGTTCCTAGAGAATTTCAGTACTAGATTGTTGTTCTGTCAGAAAGCTGTCTAAAATATTCTGTTGCTTCTTTTGTATGATAATTTTGCAGTGCTTTGATCCATCTTGGTTTTAACAGTCTTTCAGCATAAGGTGTTTCTTAAATGTCAATTGACCTTTTAGCTTAAAATGTTTCAGCTTGCGGGCCTAAGTCAATGGGGAAAAGTCTGACATAAGTTTTAAGATAGATCTGAAGTCAAAACCAAAAATGATGCAGATAAGTTGGAAAAACAAGTTCTGAAATAGCTAACGTTGTTTTGAATGCTAGCCAATTTTTACAGCTCAGTTTCTTTTCTGCTTAAGTCTGTTAGGTAGCTTATGTAAGGCTCAGTGAGAAATGAACCAAAGCCTGAACAGTTTAATGATTCATTCCTCAGAGAATCTTAACTGTATACTGATGAATTTGGCTTTAACACCATCAGCAATATGTTTTTGAAACTGCTACCCAGAAGCCTTTTTTTAGAACAAATAGGTAGGTGGAACTGAAATTTTTTTCATTCCATTCAAGGTTTTTGCAGTAGAAAGTACCTGAGTCACTTCAGAGATGCAGATAACATCATTTTTGCAGCAATCCCATGGAGACCTTAAAACAATTATCAGAAAACTGAACACGGTGTTAGGAATGTAAATTTTAAGGTTGTTTGCTGAAGATAAAGATTCCTTAAACATTTAAGGAGGAGAAAAAAAATTAGAAGCTGCTCAGCAACTTTTCTACTCAATCCAAGTGAGGTAGACTGTTCCATGTGAAAAGGTAAAGAGAAGAATCTAGAGTGGAGTAGGGTCTTTGAAAAGCTAAGTTGTTACCATAAGAAGTAAACTCCCTTTCAGTATTTTTTTCTTTTTTAAGGACTTGACATAGCTTGTTCTACCAAGTATGACATACAGACATTCATCCTTAAAATAAAGCAGAGTGTGAAAGCTCAACAGTGAAGTAAAAAACATTTTTTTGTTTGATGTCACAAGACCAAGTAAAACCACCAGGCCTAGGTGAAGGACATTTTGTAGCCTGAAGCAGACAATATGGGAATGGGCTGCTCATGATGCAGCGACGGGAGGTGATAGAAGGATTTAAAATAGCACCTGAACCATAGCATCATAGGAAAGCTATGGAAGAAGCTAGTATCTTTTTTGGACCTACGTAATCAAATTTAGCCCAGAATGCTTGGTAGCATCATGGTAAGACTGTTGTCTTCAGGAAATAGAAAACAAGTGTAATGGTTTTCTTGTATATATTTTTTTTATAACTTTTAGACCTATTGCATATGGAAATGATAGTCATATTATACAGGTTTTAAATAGGTGTCCCAGTATTAGAATGAGTTGAAATAGAAATGGAATATAATAGCAGTTAACTACTCAGAATTCTTATAATAAATGTGATGACGCTGTAAACTTCAAACTACAGTTTGCATTCAGAATATATAAGACTTTCATAGAAGACTTGCTAAATCCATAAGAGGCAAAGATGATTTTTCATTGCTAAATAAATAAGTTGGTTGATACTTCTGGCTTTTAGGAATATAAAATTTTGTGTGACCCTATGGAGTGTTTCATTGGCCAATATAAAAGCATTACCTTTGCAATAGTTTCAAATATAAGAAGCTTGCATACATTCTGAACAAAAAAGGTCTGTAGGAAATTAAAAACTTTGTAGTTCTTCCTTTTTATTTCTCTGTTTGCTAAGCTTTTTCACCAGCTCTGATCCTTCCCTCTTTGGTAATTTGTACTGCCCACCAATCGACTGCCGCATACAAGAATTGGTGGTCGATGCATCAGCGGTTGATTTAATGGGTCTAGTGAAGACCTGCTAAATCGACCGCCGATCGCTTTCCCGTCAACTCCTGTACTACACCTGATCCGAAGAATAAGGGGAGTTGATGGGAGAGCATCTCTCGTCGATGTCACGTAGTGTGGACCCCGCGGTAAGTAGATCTTAGCTACATCTATTTGAGTTACACTATTCACGTAACTCAAATTGCATAGCTTAAATCGGCTTTTCCCTTCCCTTTCCCTAACAATGCCTTAGTTAGTTGGGATTAATTTTCCTATAAATCCCCATATAGGCAAGTCTTGAGTTTTTTCTTTTGGAAAAAAAATTCAGTCCGTTGTCCTAAAGGCTGTGAAAATAACCTTTAAAAATGTGAAGAGAGTAAAATGGATGCAGTATGGTATTCCTGAATCTTTGCAGCCTGGAATAATAGCTCTGAGAGAGGCCTCTGATTTGGGGGACATATATTATACCTATTTTCCTGTGAAACTTTGCTAAGGAATTTAGCAGTGTTTGCAGAGCTGCTACATTCATGTTGTCAGTAGTAACCACTGACACATGAGATTGCGAACACACACGGTTCCATTTTATGCACATGCCTAAGTATTCCACCATTTTCAAACAATCAGTTTCAAAAAGGCAGCTGAAAATGCTTTTGTCTTTCCAACAACCTATTGGGAGATTTCTAGAGAAACTTTTCTCTCAGCCACTCAGATTGATTTATTAAACTAATGGGTGTTCTTTCTGCCTTGTAAGAGGTTTAATAATTGGTAAGGAGATGTGGAGAATCATCTGAGAAGTGACTTAATGCTCAACAGAGAGAGAGGGTGTGTGAGGTAATATCTTTCATTGGACCAACTTCTGTTGGTGAAAGAGGAGAGAGCTTTTGAGCTGCACAGAGCTTGTCTTGTACACAGCAAACAACAATTAATGTTCAACAGTCCTTTACCACTTTGGGTTTCTTGAATAATACATAGGAGGGAGAAATTTTTGCTGTATCAGGTTACATGAAACAAGTATAGTTTTTAAATCTACATTATTTGAAAACAAATACTGCGTTTACAACATTGCTTTTAGATGAACTCTCCTGCCAGTTAATTCATCTTGAGGCTTATGAACCCTCACCTTGGGACTCACAACTCCCATTGAAGTAAATTATTTAGTTGTGAGCCCGCAATACCAGTCTGTTGGTTACATGTGTGTCTATACTTAATATTTTGCAGTTTTACCTGGGATGCATATTTTAATAAGGCAAGTAACCAACATGATGATCTTCTTAATTTGGATTTAGTAGGCTGGAAAAGATAGAAGCTGCTCGTTTGTACAGCAATTGGTTTTCATAGGATGAAACAAGCTGAAAACTACAATTAAAAAAAAACAGTTGAGCGATATGCCTGTGTACTCCTGGCAGAAATGACATTTTTATTGATGTTACTGTGTTATAGAGTAAGAGTGGAACTGGAAAGGATAAAAAGAAAGAAAAATAGTGAGATTTATCAAGACTGGTAAACCTAAAATTAGGCTTAACAGAGTTGACCTGGTTTGAGTGTTTGCCTATTGCACCATGATCCCTACCTTGCCTGCTTTGTTTTTTATGACAGATGTAGGGTATCCTAATGTACAAATTAAAAGAGAGTCATTTACTTGATTTTCCAAAACTTACAAGCTCTGTCACCTCACTAGGATGTCAAGATTTTAATCACACAGCAATTGTCATTTTGGACTACTAAGGCTACAGATTTAATCACCCAATAGGCTGTTCTCTAAGAGAAGGGTGGATTGCTCTGACAGTGGTCCCCTTTCCCAGAATCTTGTAATGGCTCCAAACAGTTACACTCCCCCTTTTTACTAATTTGAATGGAAGGGAAAGCTGGGTATCATTACTGCTCTCACTGCAGCTCTTCATGACATTTAAGAAAGTAAGAATGCTGCATGAGCCTACACATCATAGGCAGAGGGTAGTGAGATATGCTGTCTGTTCTGTTGCAGCCACTGATACAGTATGCTGCTGGGTTGGTAGTGTCCATCAAGGCTTAACTCATACCATGTCACTTTTAGCAATCTTGTATGTAAGCTTGAGGGCATACATTTCATTAGATCTATAAATGCAGTGACTGATCTAGTATAGTTCGCACATTGTAATTATCCCTTTTTAATCATTTACACTTGACTCATGTTGAACCAAAAAAAGAAACTGAAGGTGTAGTAATTTTTTTTAGCTTTTAACAGTAAAAGTGCTAATTCTTTATACATGTGAATATTTTTAAGATTAATAGTTGTGTCTCAGAAATGCTTTTCTCTTGCAACTAAAGTATAGTAGAATCTCAGAATTACGAACTGACCCGTCAACCAAACACCTCATATGCAATCAGGCAGCAGCGGGGGGGCAAGGGGGGGGGGAAGCTTATACAGTACAGTACTGTGTTAAGCATAAACTACTAACGAAATTAAAGGGAAAGTTTAAAAAAAAAAAAAAGATTTGATAAGGTAAGGAAACTATTTCTGTGCTTGTTTCATTTAAATTAAGATGGTTAAAAGCAGCATTTTTCTTCTCCACAGTAAAGTTTCAAAGCTGTATTAAGCTAATTTTAATCTGTAAACTTTTGAAAGAACAATCATAATGTTTTGTTGAGAGTTACCAACATTTTAAAGTTACAAACAACCTCCATCCCCAAGGTGTTCATAACTCTGATGTTCTACTGTATGTATAGAATTATCTGTTTCTCTGTATATATTGATCAGTCAGCATATCTGTCTTAGACCTCATATGGGTTTATAAGTTGGTTTTTGAAGAATAATTCAGCTGGGAGCACTTTTTAAAAAAACATGTTTGAAGTTGCTTTATTTTTGCCCTTGATACTATAAAATAAATCCCTATCTCAAGGCACATTTTTTGTGCTCTTATTGTACCACCTAAAATAACATCCATGTTTAATCGGGATTTCTGATGGGCTGTTGAGTATTCCCTGAGTAAGAACTTGTGAATGCAGGTATTTGTAAAACTAAATTGAACTGCCATGTCATTTTAGGTCAGCTAATACTGCACTTGCTTTTAAAAAATCATTTCTTAAGTATTTGTGCTGTGCAGAATGGACAGAATACTATGAATATAACACTTTTTTTTAACAATGTTGTACAAGTTCCAAAAGCCAGAGCAGTGATTCTCTTAGTATTTTAAAATGGCAGTATTATTTATATGGCAAGTTTTAATAGTTACAAGGGTAGGGATATGAAAAATCCACACTAGTGAGCAGCGCAGTTAAGCTGACTTAAGTCCGCATGCTGATGCAAAAATATACAAAGGTGATGTACTATGAAAAAGGTGGGTTAATAACCTCCAATTAGTCAGTTACAAAGGGTTGCAAATATAGTTGACAGTTGAATTCCCCATAATCAGTGCAGACATCACCTAATGTAATACCCAGAGATAGTTTGGATGAACTAAGACTATTTAGGTGCAAGGGACTGGGCAACTGTGGGGTGGCTGGGAGCTCTGGGGACTCAGAGCTCCAGGGTCCCCTGCCTCCATCGGTGGAGGGGAGCTGCAAGGTTCCCCTGCCCCCTCCCGTGCGGTTGGGAGCTGTGGGAATCCCTCTGTTGCCACCTGTACCCTCCTGCCCCACGGCGGTGGTTGGGGAGCTGCTAGGGTACCCTCTTGCCTCTGGCAGCTGGGAGCTACCAGGGTACACTCACTGCCCAGAGCGGCTGGAAGGTTGGAGGCCCACTGTCTCCCAGTTGGGGGTACCTTACAGGTCCTTGCTTCTGCAGCAGGCAGCAGGACCCTGCAGCTCGATCACCAGGGCTGAAGTCATGGAGGTCTTTGGAAGGCACAGATTGCAAAAAAATGTTGGAAAAATTACCACTGAACTGTTCAAATAAAACCTTCTGTTAATTTTCTTTTACAGATGGTGTAAACGTCCAAATTTTAAAATATAGGAAAGGAAAAAGCAAGCCCAGTTACTGTAAGTATGCAGATTTCATGAACAATTTCTGAATTTTGTACTGTCTCTGAATTAGCTTCAGTAGGGTTGCCAATTTTGGTTGGATATATTCCTGGAGATTTCTTCACATAACATTTTAAATTAAAGATTAATCTTTAATTCTTGGAGACTCCAGGCCAATCCTGGAGGGTGAGAATCCTAACCTTTAGTGTAGTTACTGCTGCCTCATCAGTGAAGAGAAAATCAGACTTATTGTGTACAGTAATTCCCTACTTAAAGTCATCTCGCTTCATGTCCTCTTGTTTCGATCTTACATCTCAGCTCCATTACAGAACATGCTGATTTAAAGTTGTGCAATGCTCCCCTGTAACGTTGTTTGGCTGCCTGCTTTGTCCACGGCAGGCAGCCCCCTTATGTCTTCCCCTCCACCCCCCAGCGCCTCATGCCTGCTGACAGACCCAGCAGATCAGTGCTTTCCCCCTGCTCCCCCGACCTCCTGCCTGCAGCAATCACCTGATTTGTGATGTTCAGGAGGCTGGAGAGAGGAGGGAGGATGCGACGCCTCCTGAACGACGCAAACCAGCTGATTGCCGAGGGCAGGAGGCAGGGAAGGGAGCGGGGAGGCTACATATCGCGACCTCACTCCTCCCCCTAGCCTCCAGAAGGCCACAAGACTGCTGATTGCCGAGGGCAGGAGGCTGGGGGAGTAGGGGAAAGGTGCTGATCTGAAGGGTCCACCGGTGGGCGGGAGGCGCTGAGGGTGGGCATAATGGAGCTGATGGGGGGCTGCCAGCCTGTTTAATACCTGTATTAAATTGCTTGTTTAAAATTGTTTAAAATGTGTATAATATTTTTTGTAGGGCAAAAACAAATTTCCCTGGAACCTAACCCTCCCATTAACATTAATTCTTACGGGGAAATTGGATTAGCTTAACATCGTTTTGCTTAAAGTTGCATTTTTCAGGAACACAACTACAGTGTTAAGTGAGAAGTTACTGTACTAGTGATCCCTAATTGTACGTTGTGTTTTTAAACAGGCCTGGAGTCAGGAATGTGGTAACTACAATCTGTCAGGTTTAAATATTAAATCAGTAAAGATTATGGACAGAGCAGTGGATGCTGTGTCAGTTTATAGGGTACAGCGTTTATAAATCTTCAGACACATTGTATTTAAATTTAAAAAGGCACATAAGGGAAACTAACTATTTTTCATTACTGAGAGTTGTAGAATATTTGAGCCACCTGCTGACTGACATCTAATGACATGCTCTGTTTTGAGTATGTTTATAACAATTTTATGGAAATAGGATACGTATCATTCTCTTTTTATGCCCCCGGAGTATTTTTCATTTTTTAAGTCTGGAATTATTTGAATGTAACCTACTTTCTGGGCCAGCAGAGAGAGAAGTGAGTGAGATCTAGTAGTATTTTATACTGTACTTTAAACTGTAGTCTGAAACTGTACACTGCAAATCTCTCGTTTAGCTGGCACTAGGGCTTTTGAATTACTTTAATGTGAAGTATTCAAAATACACCAGTTTGATGCCATGCATCATTGACTAAAAACTACTGCTGCAGAAAAAAGAGAAGTCTTTAGTTCTTTGTTTGACAGATAATGAAGTAATTATTTGAAAGAGGGATGACGACTGAGAAGAACCCTACACAACATATGCCATGGAATCAGTAACTGGAATTGGCAGGTTGCTAATGAATACTTTTGTAAATACTGTAGGAAGAAATTTAATATTTCTTTCACTTTCCTCTGTGACAACTCCAATACCTTTATGTAAAACAGAAGATGAAAGAAAAAGTAGGCAACCAGATGTTAATAAATAAAGATGTGTGAGGGATGGTCAGAAGAACTTCATTTTGAAGCGCTAATCTCTATATGGTTTCATTAAAAGATTCAGAATTTCTAGAACAGTGCTATAGCTGATATGAGTAACATGTCTGAAATCCTGTTTTCTGTATCTTTTATTATTTGTATAAATCTCATACGTGTATACTGGCTCAGTAACTTTTAAAATATGTTGATACTAATACTTTAAACAAGAAATGCTTCCCAGATTTTGTGACTGCTCAGTGAACAAGCTCTATTTCCTTTAAGCAACTTAGATTATGGCCTTGAAAATCATTTAACTGCTCTCATGGGGAAGACATAATGGTAATTTATTTGCTTCATGGAAGTGTGATTGTCTAAAATTTCTTCCAAATTTAAAAAACCCTTGTTTAACACATGACATGTAGAAAAATTAAGTACACTGAAAACACTAATTTCTTCTGTGAATATTACACACTTTTGAGGCAAAGGGTGTGTGCATATGTTAAGTGCTGAGCTGGCATAAAAGTAAGACTGCAGTGATTTTGCATAATCAAAGGTAAATTGGGAGCTGTGAAAATTCACAGAAATGTTACTCAGCCTTAGGCCAGAAGAAACTTGAGTGAATTTGGATAGAAGATGTGACATTAAAATCTAGATTACCTTTATCTGTATTGGTCTTTACATGGGGAAACAAAATAAGTAATGAATCTTGTAGGTCTTCAAATTCTCATGAGTATTGCACTCAGCTGTAGAAAATGTTGGGTCTGAACCTGCTTCCATTGAAGTTAGTAGGAGTTTTATCGTTGTCTGGATTGGCAGTGTGTGTATAATTTTATTGCGTTTTAAATATCAAGATGTAAATATTGACATGAGCAGACTAAATGTATTAAAGAATATATAACTAAGATATATCATTAGTGGTCTAATTTTCACCCACCCCAAGTAAGAAAACAGGGTTTTTAGGTATTTAAGTACTTTTGCATAAGCAATTGCATTAATCACATATTCAAAATTAAATACCAGTAACAGTTCCCTTTTTCTTTAAAGAGACATGAAAATAGAGACGTAGAAGTAGTTTAAGACTTGCAATGAAAATTTTTTGTTCGTATATTTATGTGCTGGCTAGATGGTATTTAAACTAAACTTAATTTATAAACAAATGGTTAAGTCCCATGTACATTGTATCACTTAATTATGTTTTTAAACCATAACAGGGGACAACAGTGTTGTAATAGGTACACTACATAATTGTGTACCCTGCAGCTCTGGCGGCATGGGCGAACCCCGCAGCTCCCCACCTCAGGTGGTGGTGGGAGGGGTGGAACTCCCAGCCACCCATCATCTGCTTAGCACCTTCCCATTTTATCATGGATATTTTTATTGCCCATGACTTATCTATGACTTTTTTACTAAAAATATCTGTAACAGAATCTTAGACGTGACCATAATTTGCCATTTTGTTTTGTTGCCTGGTGGCCAGACAGTGAGTTTCTGTGGGTAACCGTTGAACTACATGTTTTTTGGTTTCATCTAAGATAGTTTAAGATTTACAGTACTATACATAATTTGTAACTAAGTAACAAGAAATGCTGCATCTTAAATATTGTCTTGGTTTATTTTTAAATTACCATAGTCATAGCCTGAGTGATTTCTCTACATATTTTTTTTTTTTTTTTTAATTCTTAAATATCCTAAGTTACTGGCTTGAGCTCCTTCTTACTTCTCAGGGAAAATCAAAGGCCCAGTTATGATGTTTTATTTGTTTGTGTGGGTATAGTCAGCAGTTTACAACTAAGAAAATTAGATTGTTCGAGATATGCTTAGTGTCTGAAAAGAAGTAACCCACAGTTGCCTAAGTATATCTTAAATGGCTAACTGCTTGAACAATTAACTAAGCAAAACTAGCAAGAGAATCTCCAATTTGGTGACTCCCAGTAGTGTTACAACAGAGTCTTGATCACATCTTCCCACTCTTCCCACGTACTGGGTTCAAAGAGAAGCATGGCCAGTCCTCATTTGCTTGGGAAAAGGGAGTCTGTGATGTGGAAGGAAGGAGGAGGCTTGAAGCCAGTGGTTGTACCTTTTCCCAGATACTGCTGCTACATTATTATTATTTATAATATATTTGCTGGGTGTGGACAGTGTACGCAATCCCCTATGTGGAACACAGAAGAAGAGATGGTCCCTACCTCACTATCTACATGGACAAATAAACACCAAAAACACAGTGCCTCTGGATGATTAGCAGAAGATTGACAGATGTTTCAGTTTTTATATATGTGTGTTACAGCACAGGATACCTTGGCAGAAGTGTTTTTAGTGCATTGTCACTGGGCTAGATACAGGTCAGAATTTTTTTTCACAACTTTCAGTATTCTGCCAGTGGCACACATGGTGATGTACTACATGTGACTCCCAGGGCTTGTTTAAACAAAGTGCATATATATAAGCAGGAACTCAAAGAATTTCTGTTTAGGTACATTTCACATCTTTAATTAGATAAAGTTGAAGGAGTGATCAGGTTTCCAGTGTGTACTTTTTACTTTATATTTTTTAAGCTGTAAAAATGAAAACTTTTTAGATGTGTTCATTTATCCAGTCATTCACCATACGGTTTTCAGTTTTGTAGGCAACCAATGACCTGTCTGTGTAATAGTCCTGGCTTCCTGGGAATTTCTTCAACAGACTCCACAGCATTGCAGTCCATCTTTACTTTTAAGATTCTGCCTGATTAACAAAATAAGTACAGATCCTCCTTAGGCACTAGCTAGTTCCCTTACATTAGGAAATTATTGTAATAAAAATACTGGGTCTGCAGCCTAGCTTGGCTGCTTTCGCTGTATGCTGTGCTGCTGTTCATATTTTTTTTTTCCATATGTAATTGACAGAATAATGCTCTCCAAGGGAGAAAGGAAAGAGATTGCAAAGTTGCAGACAGTTATAGATTTGGACAATGATCTCACCTCTGGTTTGAGAAACTATACATTCATCCAACCATTTTCTCTATAGGTACTTAAAGACAATCCATTTTCAGTGTCAGTAAGACAGCATTCACAAGCAACTAAGGAAAAACCCTTTATTTTCAATTCACGCATGAGTTTATTGATGGTGTGAAATGCGCCGCACCCCTCTGAACTATCAGATAGCTGGTATCAATAGTGTGTTTGGCACTGAGTTTTACCTTCCATGTTAATTAGATACAATGCTTACATAAGTGCAGATAATGATTAGCCAAATTTTCAACAAGCAAATAAAGCACAGAGAAACTTGGTAGCTTGATTTCATTTTCGTAATGCATATGAGTGTTTTATTACATAGCCATGCTATTTCCCAAATAATACAATAAAATCATATTTTAAATAAACCTCCTCACGTGACACTTGCCTGGGCTGCCCTCACTGAAAATGCCAAGGTCAGGGCAGGGCAAAAAGGAGAGCAGATTCTACCAAAACTGGTGGATAATACTGAAGTCAGACTCACCAATCAGTCACAAATTGTGTTCCTGATCCCCCACACTGGTTATCAAGAATCTAAAAAAAGAAATCACACAGCCCCCATTACTGCATTCCAGTTCTCTGGCTCCCACCCGGCACCTACGTCCAGTACAGTGGAAAGTTATTTAAAAAAACTCTGCTCACTACAAAATATTCTTCTGAACCCCAAAGGGCCAGCCATGTTGCCAGGCCAGTATTAGCTTGGATCTTACCCAAAATGCCATGCTGCCGGCCAATTCTTTACTGTCTAAAACTAAAGGTTTATTTTAAAGAAAAAAGAGAGAACAAGAAGAGGGTTGTTAAATGGTAAAGCAATCAGATACATACAGGGATGTCTAAGTCCATATACAGTAACTCCTCACTTAACATTGTAGTTATGTTCCTGAAAAATGGAACTTTAAGTGAAATGATGTTAAGCGAATCCAATTTTCCCATAAGAAAGAATGTAAATGGGGAGGTGGGGAGGGTTAGGTTCCAGGAAAATTTGTTTTTGCTATACAGTACTATAGTTGGGAGGTGCCCCTGCCTTACCCCACACAGGCATAGCCCACTAACACTGGAGACAGTGAGGCAGGCAAGGAGGCTGAAGGTGCTATAGGCTAGGAGAAACACTTTGCACAGCAGCAGCTTCCCCTGCTCTGCAAGCACCAGGGGCTGAGGGCTCAACCCTCGGCCTGCCTATGCCACCCTTTCCCCCAAACCCCCAGTCTTAACCTGCCTCTTCTCCTTCCCCCCTTTACTCCGCATGCTGTGTCCAGGGGTTGAACCCTCAGCCCCTGGTGCTTGCAGAGTTAGTTAAAATTGAGTTCTACATATGTTGTCTCTCTCTCTTAAGGGCTGCTGATCTGATTTGACCTATAATTAAAAACCTTGTTTGCACTGACTGACTAGCATGTCCCACTGGACACTGAAAATGAAAACTGGCTTATTTTTGCCACAGTTTATTGTAATCTCTACAAAAGAACTGCTGTAGAGGATCCTATGCTTTGAGAAGGCACAAACATAGTAATTAACAGTTTTGGTCTGTCTCTTGATAATTTTTTTTTTTAATTTTTTTTTTTTTGGTATTCCCTCTGCCCACCTCCAATGTGTATGACAGTAAGTGTTGCCAACTCTTGTAAATGTATATTCAGTAAAGTAACTTTGGCCTTTGCTGTTGGAGCTCTCACTGACTGCCTGATGGTGCAGAGCTTCCAGCTTCTCCCCAGCATTCTAATTAATTGTGCTCTGTACCTACCCCATCCCTCCAGGCCAGCAATTAATTCTGCCTCCCAGCTCCTACATCTGTTCATCTGCAGTCCCCACATCAGTTCTGCCCCTCCTGCAGCTCGTGTGGTGGGAGGGGGAGAACCTTAGGGGACAGCTGTAGCAGGCTTCTCTTCTGCCCCTTCCCAGGACTGTGGTTACAGGGATCATGGGAGCAGAAACAAGCTACCTCATTGTTCCCAATAGGGGAGGGGCCAACACCATAAGTAGCTGAAAAGATTGTACAGTAGCAAACCCAGTAAGCTCCTGTTTGTTTTGCAGGTTGGTAGTGTTCACTAGGACAGTGGTTTTCAAACTTTTGTACTGGTGACCCCTTTCAAACTGAAAGCCTTTGAGTGCGCGCCCCCCCCCCCATATAAATTAAATGTTTTTATATATTTAACATCATTATAAATGCTAGATGCAAAGTGATGCTTGGGTGGAGGTTGACAGCTTGTGACCTCCCTCCCCCCCCATGTAATAACTTCTCAACCCCCTGAGGGCTCATGACCCCTCGGTTTGAGAACCCCTGCACTAAGAAGTGGAGGCAAGAAGCCAGCAGATTAAACTCTAGTCACTCACTTTTCCCCCCAATCTCTTGTCCCCCACCTGCTCCTACATGTGTTTGCCCTCCATGTTTCCCTCCTTTTTCCTTTCATCTCCTACTGTCTTCCGTACTCCATTCCCATGTGCCTTCTTTAGTTTGCCCATTTCTCCTTTCATGTCCAACTCCTCAGTGACCTGTTCAGTTTCCCAACACATTTATGCTAACTGTTGCCTCTGCAATTTCATTCTCAGCACCTCCATATTCTCCTGTCCCCTCACATGGTACCTAAAGGACCACCATCTTCCCTGAAAGTAGCCAGGTTTCAGCCCCACTGGAAACAATAGGAGGTGACCATCTTTGCAGATGGGAGCCTCACTTGCACCTACGAAGATTAAAGAGACATGGCAGCCATTTTATTGAGGGCAATCTGTGGCTTCAGTCTCATTGATAGTAATGAGAGGTAATGGAAATCCTGAGCAAGAGAAAATAAAAATCAGCATTTCATTTATCTCACGGAATGTTGTGACTTGTGATAAATGTGCAAGAATTGGCAATACATTATTATAGGGGAAAGGTTGAATGTAGGAGCCAAGATTTGTGTGTGGGGTTGAGGGAAGTGTGTGATCCTGTAATTAATACATACTGATATACGTATTGTGCTGATAATGTGTATTGGCAATGTACGATATATTTTTTTGTTAGCCCAGCATATATTAGTCAAGATAAAGTGGTATTTCCATAGTAACATAACAAAGGCCTGCTTAGCAACTATTTGGTTAATAAAATTGTGGGTCAGGTGAAAGCCTAGCACAATAATGTTTGTTAGTGTCTCCATAACTACTTCAGAGAAGCAGGCAGAAGAGGAGAAAAAGTTACATAGATAAACTAGTTTTATGGGTATTAATAGAAGAACTGAATGGAAGGAAATGAGACAAATGAGGTTTGAATGAAAGAGATCTTTGGGTTTGTCATAAATAATGCAAAGAATGAATGTTATTTATAAAGGCATTATTTATTAGATAACTATTTATTATCATATATCCCAAATGTCCCCTGAAGATAATTGTTGTAGCTACTATCAATTTGATGTAACTAAGGTATCAGTGTAACTGTAACTCAGTTCTTCTCACCTGTGTAATTTATCTCTATGTGATTCTGTTTGTGTTACCTTTTAACTGCATAGGTTTTAACTGAATTCTTTAACTGTGGGTGGATTTATATTTGTAATTTAGAAAAGATTTTTGTTTCTCCCTGGAATGTTAAAAATGTACTGATCAGTTAAGGTGATGATTTTTCTTTCCAAAGATGGACATGTAAGTTGTTTCAGCTGTGTTGAGAGTATATTTTTATCTTCATTGCAGTCTTCCATTCTGAATGTGAACTTTGTCACTGTAATTCAGGTATTTATTACCTCTAATCTGATCATTACAATGTGTTCCACCTGTGGGCTACCCTTTGAATCAGTGGCGTTGAAACAGTTTTTAAAGCGGGGGTGCTGAAAGCCAGAGAATAAAACTCCAAGCCCTGTATATGATGGCAACCACTTGAAGCAAGGGTGTGCTGCTGCACCTCTAGTTCCAGCACCCCTGCTTTGAATCTACTCAGAGGTTGCAACTGTCTCAGAATACAACAGCACAATTGCTGAAGAGTCTCCTGCTCAAGATTTGGTGATGCCTGCAGTCCTGTAAGCCAACTTAAACGTTCACTGTAATGTTTTAAAGCCTTTTGTTATGTGATCAGTCTGCTGAGAGGCCATCCCACATCCCTCTAGAAATCATCCTGGGTACAATCTCAAGATGACAGGAGGCAAGGCTGCCTGGGAGGGGTCGCAGTAATTTTGAAATATGCCCTATAGATATAGATTTCTTTCATTGCTAGGAAACGCACACACTAGAGTTATATGCTCTGGCTTTAAACTTAGTTTCCTTTTAAGCTTATATTGGTTTATAGCCCCAGGGCCACCCAGAGGATTCAGGAGGCCTGGGGCAAAGCAATTGCAGGGGCCCCTTCCATTAAAAAAAAAAAAAATTTGCAATACTATAGAATACTATATTCTCGTGGGGGCCCCTGCAGGGCCTGAGGCAAATTGCCCCACTTGCCCCCACCCCTCTGGGCGGCTGTGTAGGCCTGTTGGTGTATTATGGCTGAGGTAGTGGAATGGTACTGGTGTTGTTGCTGTTAATATTTGTATTACTGCAGCGTCTAGGGGCTCTAGTCACGGACCAGGTCCCCACTGTGATAATCATACAAATACAGAGCAAAAGAGTCAGTGTTTGTCCCAAAGAGTTTACAGTCTAAGTACTAAGACAAACTGTTTCATGCTAGCATTGGTGATAGTTTTGGCTATATATATTTTTGCACAAAAATCTATCACTAATTAATATTTAGACTGTTACAGTAACTTGTTTGACCTCTTTTTGTTTAATATTTATTGTATAGACACTGTTGGCTAGACTTCAAAAACAGTGTTTGCTAAAGGAAGATAAACTCAATTTCTGGAAGACGTTTTGTTTGTTTTTGATTGCTTACTGTTGGATCTTAACAATAAAAGTAATGGCACTAAAACCACAAGCCAATGTGCAGTTTTAGAATGTATATAATGTAGGTACAGAGCTTTGTTTTAAGAAATACTTTGTTACTGCCTGTGCTGATATTAAGCTTTTTAAAAATAAAAGTGAAAGCTCAAAGCTGCATGGCTATTGGTGAATAGCTGTTCACAGCTTTTGAATAAAACACTAATTTCTTAGTGATTGTTGCCTTGATAAGAAAGGGCTTCACTTAGGTTTGGTCTACACTACGCTTTTAAACCGATTTTAGCAGTGTTAAACCGATTTAACGCTGTACCCATCCACACTACGAGGCCCTTTATGTCGATATAACGGGCTCTTTAAATCGGTTTCTGTACTCCTCCCCAATGAGAGGAGTAGCGCTAAAATCGGTATTACCATATCGGATTAGGGTTAGTGTGGCCGCAAAAT
>NC_133783.1:30304420-30356183 GCF_003597395.2 Chelonoidis abingdonii | reverse complement strand
TGACTCGGGGAGTCATTCCCAGTTTTGCTTTTGCGCCCCCGGCCGATCTCAGCCAGGGGCACCCATGATAGCAGCAGACAGTACAGAGGAACAGATAATCGTCATCTCATTGCCAATTTACGCCGGCAGCAGACGGTACAGAACGACTGATAACCGTCTCTGCTATCATGCAAAAGCAAATGAATGCTGCTGTGTGGCACTGGAGTATCGCCTCTGTCTGGCGGCATCCAGTACAGATATGGTGACTGTAAAAAAATAAAAAAAATAAAAAAAACTGAACGGGCTCCATGGTTGCCGTGCTGTGACGTCTGCCAGGGCAATCTAGGGAACAAGGACGCGAAATGGTTGTCTGCCGTTGCTTTCCCGGAGGAAAGAATGACTAACGACATTTACCCAGAACCACCCGTGACAATGATTTTTGCCCCATCAGCCACTGGGCTCTCAACCCTCAATTCTAAGGGGCAGGGGGAGACTGCGGGAACTATGGGATAGCTACCCACAGTGCAACGCTCCGGAAATCGACGCTAGCCTCGGACCATGGACGCACACCGCCGAATTAATGTGCTTAGTGTGGCCGCATGCACTTGACTTTATACAATCTGTTTTATAAAACCAGTTTATGTAAAATCAGAATAATCCTGTAGTGTAGACGTACCCTTAGAGAATAAAACACAAAACAAGAATGAGGAACGGATGCTCTTGTACTTCAGGCATGGGACTTGGAGTTAAGAAGTCTGGTTTCTGTTTTTAGATATTTCACTCTATTTCTTGGCAACCTTGGTCAGTGTTACCAACTCTTTCATATTTATCCTGAGTCATAAGATTTGGCTCCTGCTGCAAGCAGACTTGCTGATGTGACAAGTTCGGGTCATTGCATGATTTTGAGGAAGCAAAATAAGAGAAATTGACTCTCCCACAATGTCAGTAATCTACAGAAAAGTGTACTAGATTGCTAGTCCAAGTTCAACAACTGACTACTGCACACCACAACCCTTCCTATAAGCCAAGGTTCTGCTGTCTTGGGGGAAAGCCATTATTCACCTACTTCCCAAATAGGATAATGGGAGCTTGTAGAAGGTCACCTCATTCACCCACTTTGGGCAGAGCTGAGAATAGAATCAGTGTGTCTGACATAACTGAGCCAAGTCTCATTGCTTTTGCCACACAATAGTACAGAAGGAACATAGCAAATTTGACGCTTAGGTAAGTGTGGTTCTGTCACACTTTAGCAGCTAAACTGCATTAGGGTGACCAGACAGCAAGTGTGGAAAAATTGGGACGGGGGTGGGGGGTAATAGGTGCCTATATAAGAAAAAGCTCCAAAAATCAGGACTCTCTCTCTAAAATTGGGACATCTGAACACCCTAAACTGCATACAGATGTTTGACTCCACTGCTGCTTTCATGCAAAGAGATTTGCCCCTCTAGCTTAAGTGGAAGAAGTTTATGCATTTTCATCCAGAGATCCCAGATTCAGCCCCTGCAGATGACGCAAGTGTGTGTGTGTGGGGGGTGATACAATTGGCTATGCTGCCTGTAAAATTTGGTCCCAGACCAGGAAGTGTACCAAAAATCCTAATACCTAGAGTTTCAGTGCCACCTCACAAGTGTAACCCACTGTGTATGTTCGCTCACCTGTATGGGCTGGTTTTTTCTGTGCAAATTGCTCTTATTTTGAAGTAGAAGAAATCTGTGCTATATTCTGAAGTTTGTGAGTTCAAAGCTTTCTGATGATTTGTGGGGAGTGGGAAAAAACATATATGTATGAAAATTAGTGTAAGGACCCAGGAGTTCTTTCTGTAATTTTATCTTGCTAAACATTGCATTTAAAGTGATGTGGATTTTGTGCTAACGCTGGCTTTACAGCTGCATTTATTATTTGCACTTGCTTAATGGGAGTTGTTCCTTTAAGACTAGGGTATGGCAGATTGAAAGTGTGTTTGACACTGAGAGCAAAGCCTGGGAGATTAACCTTTTTCCAGAGAGTGAAAGATGCAGCCTGTGTAAGTTCCAAAGGTATGAGAACTTGATTTAATAAACTGACCTTTCCAGAAAGCCTAATTCTCAAAGGTGTAACATTAACTCTAATGGGGATAGGATAACTCAAGGCATTACTAATGCAGGATATACTCCTGAGGGAATTCTGCACCAAAAATTTACAAATTCTGCGCACAATATTTTAAAATTCTGCAAATTTTATTTGTCAATAAATAAAGGTGGCTCCAGCATGGCAGTGGGGAGCACAGGCCACTGGCTGCAATGAGGTGGGAGATCACTCTGAAGCACCAACGGGGACTCAGGCAGTGAGGCTGCATCTGCTTCTGACACGGTGCAAGGGCTGAGTCTGCCCCAGAAACACCCTGGGGCCCTGCCCCTCTGTGCCAGGCTCACCAGGTGTAAGTGGGCAGGCTCAGCCCAGCAGGATCCAAGTGTGGAGGGGCTTAGTGTGGTGGGATACAGATGTGGGGTGAGAGGTTTCTATGCGAGACAATCTGAGTGTGGGTGGCTCAGTGGAAGATCTGGATGCACAGGGGCTTATTGAGGGAGTCCAGGTGCAGGGGCAATGGGATTCTGCAGAAGATCCAGATGAAGGTGGTTGGGGCTCAGCAGAGGGGTATGGGGAGATGGGGCTCAACGGAGGGGATCTGGGTCCTGGGGAAGTGCTTGGGCTTGATGGGGTGGGGGGTCCAGGAGCAGCTGGTTGGGCTCAGTGAGATGGGGGTCTGAGTGTGGGGTGCTCAGAGGAAGGTCCAGATGTAGGGAGGTAGGACTTGTCCAAGTGAGGGTTCGATGGTCCTGCTCCCACTTCTTCCGCATTTCCCTATCCTCTTTTCTTCTCCAATTAACCTTTAGGTAGCCATCTGAGACAGTCAGTTACTCTCAGGTGGACCTTCAGAATGAACACTGGGCCCTGATTCCCCTTAAAGGAGCCAGTCACCCTGTGAGAACAAGTAACTCTACATCTGGCGTTATCTAGTTAATTTTCACATCTATAGAAAAATAGTGAATGTGCATTATTTTCCTCTGCGTCAGATTAGTTAATTAACTCAAATGGTTTCCTGAATGTGCCGGTCCCATTCCCTGCCCCCTAGAGCGTTCAAAGCCTATCCCTGCCTCCTGCTTTTCCCATGTTTCTTCCCTTACCCTTTGAGAAGCTTTTATGTCATGCAATAAAAGACTTTATTCTGCTTCTGTGGGTATCAAGAAGCTGAAATGACCAAGCTGGGCCTTGCTGTGTGGCAAACATAGAGGATAAATATTGGGGGGTGGCATGATGGAGTGCTTTCTTGTTCTGCATTTGGACAAGATGTTTGAGATTTCTCATAAAATATGAGTGGCAATACCCAGGCAGAATGCCATGAATTTCAGATGCAGTTTTTGCCTCAACTCAGACTTGCCCAATGCCTATCCACTTTACTAGCAGCATGGACTATTTGTGGGTTTACTGTTGGCATTGAGAAAAAAGGCCCCATGAAAATTATGTAAATATTTATTTTTCCATAAACTGTTAATCTAGTATGTCTTTAGATAACTTTTACAAGCGTACTGTTTACTCAGCAGATTGTAATGGATTATGCAACTCTTCTCCTACTCTTTTGGAGAAGTTTGATTTCCAACATATATCCTAGCAGACCCACTTTTCTAAATTGCTGTTACACTGATTTATCACATGATTTTAGCCTATTCATACATCTTCGTTTTTAAGAGTGGTTACATCTAGTTGCAATAGCTTCTGTGACCTAAGAACCTCTTAATGCCACCTGGCAAGGGAATATAGAGGGGGACAGGTATCTCCTGATTCTGGTGTATACGTTCTGGTTCACCAAATAATATCATGTGAGGTCTCAAATAAAAGCCGGAGTCACACTGGCTGGAAATATCTGTACAGATACTTTTGCATATATACTGAAAATATATGCTTACAGTCTGTATCAAGGTGTCAGTCACCAGCAGAGGTAAAAAAACGTGTTTCTTGTCAGATGAGATGTTAATTCACCTGTCTCTCTGTTAGCTTACAATGATTAGTTTATATACTAAGACAATGGATGCCCTTCTACATACAGAGTCAAATGCTAACCAAAAGATGTGAAATCAACAGGAGATAGAAGAAAACAAACCACAGGAGGTTATCCTGGCTAAGAGTAAAGACAATGAACTTTCGGGTTATATCTAAGGGGCAAACCAGACACCCCCTTATCCTGTACTTAGGAAGTAAACTGACATCACATTTACAATAATGAAAACAGGACCTTAAGCAAACTTGGTTGAAAACTCTGCAGAGGTGAGACTTTGAGTGAGATAAACTTCTTTGGACAGGAGGTTAACCTCTTAATTAAATTTAGTCTCTAGAAAGTGTATTATGATTTTTTTTATATGTAACCATTTGTTTCCAGTATTTTTACTTACTGTCTGTTTAATCTTCACTCTTTGATAATAAATCTATTCTTGTTTTTACTGTAAACATATATAAAAGCTGAGACGTTAAGCATAGTATTGATCCTGAGTTGAATCTTACAAGCTGGTGTGCTCTTTTCCTTTTAGAACAGCAGACTGGTAGTTCTGTAAGTAGCCAGTGTCAGGCTGGATATCACAGGGAAATGCTTCAAAGGGACTTAGGGACAGGGATGAATCTACTGTTAAACTGCATTGCACAGTAAGGGCTGGCATAGCTCAGAGGAGAGTGCTTAACCTCAGAGAACTAACACCCAGGTAAACACGAGAGAGGCTCCCTGGCACTAGAGTGGAACATGGTGACTCACAGGCCTGAGTACCCCAGTAAAATCTTGTTGTACCAGTTTTCATAGTCTATAGAATATTCTAGTCTTTTGTATTACTTTAAGAATTTTGAAGCACTTATAAAATTTGTGGACAACGTGAACCTGGGAGAGGTTGCAGGCACTTTGGAGGACAAGAATAGAAGTCAGAAGGATTTAGACATATTGGAGAATTGGGCTGAAAGCAGCGAGATGAAATTCAGGAAAGACAAGTGCAAAGTACTCATTTAGGAAGGAAAAATCAAATGTGCAACTACAAAATGAGTAATAACTGGCCAGGGTGTGGGGATTATAGAGGATCACAAACTGAATATGAGTCAACAGTATGATGCAATTGCAAAAAAAGGCAAATATTCTGGGATATCTAACAGGTGTGTCATATGTAAGACATGAGAGATAATTGTTCTTCTCAAATCACCTTGGCATTGGCATGTCGCATCTCAGCTGGAGTATTTTGTTTCAGTTTGGGCGCCACACTTTATGAAAGATGTGGACAAATTGGAGAGAGAGCCTAGAGGAGAGGAACAAAAATAAGAGATTGGAAAACCTAACCTTATGAGGAGAGGTTGAAAAAACTGGGCATACTTGGTCTAGAGAAGAAAAGGCTAAGGGGGATGTGACAGATTTCAAATACGTAAAAGGTTGTTATAAACAGGATGATTGTCAATTGTTTTCCATATTCACTGAGTGTAGGACTAAAAGTAATTGCCTAAGTTCGCAGCAACAGAAATTCAGGTTAGATATTAGGAATAATTTTCTAATTGTAAGGATATTTAAGTACTGGAATAGGATGCCAAGGGAGGTTGTAGAGTCCCTATCACTGGAAGTTTTTAAGAACAAGTTGCACAAACATTTGTCGGGGATGGTCTAAGTATACTTGGTTCTGCTTCAGCTCTGGGGGAATGGACTCGATAACCTCTTGAGAGCCCTTGCAGCCCCACATTTCTGTGATTTATAGCTTGCATTTTGCTTTGTATTGTACATTTTATATTGTTGATTTTTAAAATTAAGTCCGTATGGAGCTGTTAAAATTACAGATTATAATAAAGCATAACCCTTTAAATCAGAACTATTGCAAAGTTTGTACAGTTAATATCTACATCGTGGATCTGAAACTACTCTCTGTTTAGATTTCATGTTGCATCTAAAACTGGAAGGGTCTATTTTTCCAGTTCAGATTTCAGTCTGACCAAAATCTTGTGAATTTCAGTCTTCAAGATGGCTGAAATCTCAGACCATCAGTCGACTACCTATACTTTCAGCTAAAATCTTGTGAAAACATCTTGAGATGAGCATGATTTGTATCAGACTTGTATGTTGTCTCTTTGGTACTTCTCTAGCTAGAATGCTAAATTCACTCTCTTTTAAAGAAGCTGCCATAATTCTCACTATAAAACTGCAAAACTGATAAAAACAGGTGATTTACCAAGCTTTTCTTTTTATAAATTATTACTTTAAGGGAAAAAACTCATACCTAGAAAAAACACACTTGCAGCTTTTCATGTGTTTGCTAACTTTAAACAATACTTATAATTATTAGTTTATTGCCCAAAATTGTCCTGGGTGCTTGACAGAACAAAGGCAGGGTCCCTGCCCTGAAGCATTTACTGTCTAATATCTAGGTACAATACAAAGAGTGAGCATACCATACAGTAGTATGGAAGGGGTGTGAAAGGACAGGAGCTGCATTAGTAAGATCACACAGTTGATGGATGACCATGTAATGATTTTACTATTTGTATTACCTAGCTTGAGGAGCCCTAGTCATGGACCAGGACCCGATTGTGCCAAGGGAAACAGAACAAAAAGAGGTTCCCTGCCCCAGACCACTTATATTAACTGTTAAAATGACACATACAGAACTAGTAACTATCTTGAGTATTCAGAAAGAAACCTAAAAAGAAAAGTCATATGCTTTTGTCTGAATTTAAAAAGCTACTTCTTCATGCTCCTATCTAGATATTGCTTCTTTGGGTTAATTTTTTCTTATGAACGTAAAATGCAAACTTACTGTTAAACACCATCTTAATGCCTTTTTTTTTTCTCTCTCACTAGAAAGAAGAATACAAATGCAAAAGAGGTGAACCGTTTCGTGGACTGCTACAACATATTGGTATTTGTACAAAGTGTTTAGAAACTTGTCAGCTTGCCAAACTGGTTTTTGCTGCACATCTGACAGGATGAACAAGCAAAAGAGAGGCTTTTTGTTGTATTGGAACAATAGTGACTGCTGCCTGGTTTAAAGTAAACTTAAGACTGCATGAATTTGCCTGACGAAATGAAAGAAGTGACATTCTGGTCACCCAAAGAGGTGGCAAATTGGCTGATGGAGAATGCTGTTCCAGAATACTGTGAGCCGTTGGAATTTTACACTGGGCAGGATTTGATCAATCTAACTAATGAGGATTTTCAGAAGCCACCTTTGTCACGTGTATCTTCTGACAATGGACAGAGGTTGTTGTACATGATAGAAACTTTAAAAATGGAGCACCACATTGAGGCGCACAAAAATGGGCATGCCAATGGTCACCTCAGCATCAGTACAGCTGTCACCACAAGTGAAAATGATTTCAGCACTAAAATCAAACTGAATGGGATGCCAAATGGATATAGAAAGGAGATGATAAAGATCCCCATGCCAGAGCCAGAGCGTTCTCAGTATCCTATGGAGTGGGGGAAGACTCTCCTGGCTTTTCTTTATGCACTTTTCTGTTTCATCTTTACCACAGTGACGATCTCAGTCGTCCATGAACGAGTGCCTCCCAAGGAGGTGCAGCCTCCCCTACCAGATGCATTTTTTGACCGTTTTAACCGTGTGCAATGGGCCTTTTCTATTTGTGAAATTAATGGCATGATTCTTGTAGGACTCTGGTTAATTCAGTGGCTGCTCTTAAAATACAAGTAAGTACAATTTTTTGCAATCATGGTGTTTGATATACTAATCGCTTTTGGGAGAAGCAGAGGTTTAAGGTATAAAACTGAAATCTTTGTAGTGTTTTTTAAGTATTCCATTTTCTTGGGGTGATTTTTTTTTAAGTCAATGTACTCTTGGCAGACTCAGAGAAAAATCTAAATCTGTATCACATAGTCGATATAGATTTTTGGAGTGTATATGTTTTTTGTTCATAAAGTACAGAAGGAAGCTAATCCTAAATACTGTGGTTAGTATAAATATGCAGGCTTGTCTTTACTTCAGAGTATTGCCCCAAATTCAAGCCCTGGCCACACACAAAAACCATTAACTTTTGAATGTGGGGGTGCTTTTAACTCAAGCTGGGTCACAGCTTGAATTAACACAGCTCAACAGCACAACTCCTCAGCTGCTCTTGCAATCATTCTGCATACCTCAAGTGTTCAGTTTGTGAGTGTGTCCACTCACTTGAGTTAGGCCAGCTCAAGTGTTGAGAGCTGGAGTTAACTCCATAGTGAAAACATATGCTAAAATGATTATATCACATTTTTAAAAGTGCAAAAGAAGATAAACAAATATAATGAAAAACACACACAAGACACAAACCGAATCATGTGAATAAAACCACATGAATAGTTCCAGGATTTCTGCATCTTAGCTAGCCGTTTTAAGATGTATGGGTTTTGTCTTCCATGAGATGGGAAAGATAATGTCTACCTTAAACTGCCAGTAGATAAACCAGCTTGGTAACTGATTAACGTGATATTTATCTCCTGTTAAGCTCTGTCAATGAAGTACTCAAAGCATTGACTTTTACCAGTATCAGGATTTTCATAGCTTGTCACTTTGAAAAGAAAAGAGCAAGAATAAGCATATTTGAGATCCAGAAACCAACTATTAAACATCCAAAAAAGCAGTCTTGATAATCAGCATTGGACAAAATTGAACATGACATCGGTGGGTGCTCACAGAGTATGGACACTAGTAAAGTGGCGTGTTAAAGCGTGTCATTGAAAGGAATGGAATGCCACATAAACCTGCATGGCCCTTGACTACAGAGTATGTCAGAATTGTCTACGTGGGCTTGGCAGAAAAGCCTGAGGGGTGAAAATTGCGTGACACTTTCATATAATTTGCTTAATAAATCAAAGTGGGTTTGCACAATTTCCCCTTAAAAAAAAAAAAAAATCCATAAATTGCCCTATCACTGTATCAGTTAAACCCCTGGCATTCCATGCATCCTACCATCAGTTAATCATTTTTCTCATCTACCCTGCTGCCTGCACATTTCTTCACCTTCTCTTTTCATACAGTAAAGTAATTCTCCTTTTTCCATCTGCATTCTGTTCTGAAAAGGTTTCATATTCTGCCCAACACCATGATATCTGAGCCACCATAATTATTCCCCTCATTCCCTACAGACCATCAGTACTCTCTACCTTTCCCACCTCCACAGTCCACATGTTCTCTCTACCCCTTCATCTTTTCTCCTAGAGTTTGATGCCTGGCTTAGGGCATGGCTACACTTACATTTTTGCAGCGCTGGTAGTTACAGCTGTGGTCGTACAGCTGTGTAGGGCCAGCGCTGCAGTGTGTCCACATTTGCAGCATTTGCAGCTCTGTTGTTGGTGGTTCTCGTTGTGGCAGCTTATCCCACAGATGCCCTCGTCTTTTTTGCGCTGTTGGTTGTGGGAGGGATCCGAAGGTGCGGGTCATTCGCTCCTGTTCAACGACGTGCTGCATCGCTTCCCTTTTCAGCGTTGGTCCATGTGCTTCTGTCGCTCGTGATTTCTCAGTCCAATGAAGCTAAAGTGTGTGAGGACTTCGTGTTTTTGCAGCCATCACGTCTGTGCAGTTTGCTTTCCTTACGTCCAAGTACAGTGAGGGAGCCAGATGATGAAGTAGACTCGGCTTGACGCGCCTGTCACTATATGTATGTGTGGCAGTAACGTGTTCTTGCACTGTGTAACGCGTATGTGGCTCGATAAACAAGCGTGTAGTGTGGTGCATCCATCTGCATGATAGTCTGGAGAGATAGCAGTGCGTCAGAACCTTGTCGGATGAGAAAGATCTTTCATGGTAGTGTCTGAGCTCGCCTACCCTGCTCAGCGCTAGGACATGAGTGACTGATGATCTGCTCTGTCAATGAGAAGTGGTGGTCTATTCATCTGGAGTGTGTGGCAACTCAGACAGTTAACCGATTCTGGTCGCATAACCCGTTTGGAGTTTGGGAATTGCCGTGGATAGGTTGAATGCAGTTCAGGACATAATCGATTCCTGCTAATAAGATACCGTGCTCTGGGATGTGCGACTTCTGTGGATGGCTTTGCATCAATGTATTTGCTACCGTTGAGGCCACAGGAGGTCCGCTATCTCTCTCTGAACCCCCACAGGCATCCTAGTACGTATTCGGAGGGGTATTCTTCTATTGTTCAGTGCGCTTGTGTTTCTCGTGGTTTTCTCAATACATTTACACAGTGCTGAAAGGTTGCATGATCGCTATTTTGTTATTTTTTTATTTGACTACATTCGTTTACCGTGCTGTATCGGAGCTTTGCAGCAGCGACTTTTTCACCAGACACGATAAATCCCAGTGGTGGACAATCGAATCCCATTGTGATCCTTGGGAGCCCGTCTTACCGTTAATTGTATGGGCTTCATGAGCCGTATACAGGAGCCTTTGACAGGATGCAAGGACAGTTCAACTACAGTGCTGTAGCAGTGCAAACGACTTGCGTTGTCTTTTGGTATTTTAAAAGGAGATGGAGAAGTCTCTACGGAGCTAGAGTGGGGGAAGCATGATCACCCGTCATTTAACGCGTGAATGTTCCTCCATATGATTTGTGAAGGAAGGTGACTCATGACGTAATGACCTCCGGTTTCAACGCCTTGGGCTGATTGCCCAGCAGAGATCAGGTCTAGAGAGGTGCCGCTGTGTATCAAGATTAATGAGAGCCTAATGTAGCTATTTGAGGCTGTAAATGCCTACTAGTAATGTTAGGTATGCTTCCACCGAGTGAAGTGTGCATTGGTTGCAATAGTCTATTTTTGCATGGCTATTTTTACTTTGATAGGTTAGGATGTTTCCACTTCTCTGTAATAATATAACTGTTTTTAATAGACAAGAATCTTTTTATAGTCGCACATAAATGGAACAGGGGATAGGGTGACTGTAGCTCAGAAAGTTCAGAGGTTGAGATATGTCCTTCCTGAGTTGTGCAATGCCTGCTGCACTTCAGATTGAATATTGTGCATAGGTATGGGGGTGTAGTGCATTGTGGTAAGGGTCGTAGTTCTCAGGCTGTAGGTTAATCGTTATGGTTGGTATTTAGTGTTGGGGACTGGTGTGGTCAGAACCAGGTGATCTGGAGTAAGGTGTTTTGAGAAACAGGGCACTAATGGTTGAGCTTTGGGATGGGGAGGAGGCATGTAGTTGCTCGCTCTGCTATGCTAGCATTGACTGCTGAGTCTTGTTGGCATTCCGGATTGTCTTAGCAGCATTGTGCTTTCTTGTCGCCAATTCTTTCTCCTTTGCTCTTTCTTTCTTTGGTAGCTGTGTCTTTCTGCTTTGCCTTTTCCCTCAGTTCCTGCAACTGTTTCTTATTATCTTTGGATACTATCAGACTACTGCTTCACCAGTCCTCCTTAGCTTCTTTCCTTGTTTTCTGTCTTAGTTCGTGTTTTCAGGTCTGCGTTGATAGAGCTAGTATCCAAGCCACTTTAAAATTACATAGAGAGATAACTTTTGACTTTCGAGCCTGTATTGTTTTATCACTATTAAGGAGTTAGTATACTATTTGTAGCATCATTTACACATTGCGGTGCTTCACAGAGAGGCCCGTTTGCGAGACAAATTTGGCGTCCACATCTGCCACATGTATCCTGGGAGCCATCTTGTCATGGCTCACCTGACAGGGGGGTGCTTGATCTGGGATCCACTTGGGGTTTTGTGAATTGGAAAGAAGAAGCTAAGGAAATAGCATGAGTTACAGCCACATTCTGCCACTGCATACTGGTGACCCAGTTGCACACGCGGTCTCACTGGGGAAGGGGGGTGCTGACTGCCTCTTGGATTCATGTGGTTTCTGTGTTGGGAATAGAGCAGTATGAGGAAGTTAATAGCGACTTGATACAGTATCCTTGTGCATTTTCCACATAATTTATCTCTCGATATTTCGCTGCTCTGGGATCCCTGGAGCGCGAGGTCTTCTACGTCTTTATGTGGATTCCCCTGGTCCTCTAGCAGGCTTGCCTGTGTGAGCAATGTTCTCCCCCCCTCATTGGGCACTGCAATGCGACGCGTATGAGGTGGATGGAAAAGGTAATTATTTATTCGTTACAATACCGGGTGGCTCTCTATAACTGCAGGAAGCAACATTGCACGCGGCTCTGGCTGAAATCTTTGAAGATACAGAGTCTATACTGCTCGACGTGTAATGACTCAATTCACTGCTTTCCCTCTAGGTCATATTCTCTAGCACCGATAACTCCCTCCTCTTCCAAATTTCTCATCCTTATAACTTAAATAGTTCTTACTGGAACAGTGCTCCTCTGCTGGTCCTCATTTACTCAAGTCCCTGCTGCAGACGCTAGCTTCTCCTGGATGGAAAGATAGCTCCTGAGTGGCATGATCTGGGGTCTCCAACACTCTTAGGTCCCTACGCGTCTCCGTACACCCCTCCGCTCTACGTTCCAGCTGTGAACCTGCCTCGTGATTCCTCGTGATGATTGCATGTGGATAATCCGATATCGCTATCGCATCAGTCTCCCTTAAAACGGCGGTGTGTGGCAGCAGCCTGATCTCTCTAGGCGTTTCTCCTTCACGTGTTGTTGACAAGTAGCATCTCCGATGGTCTTCTTAACTGCTGCTCACGCGTCCTCGGTCATAGCCTGTATTGTCATTGCTTTGATATTCGTTATATCATAATTGTCTCCTGTGACGCAGCTTCTCGCCTCAGCTTTTCACCCAAAATCACTTATAGATCTGGCAGCGTCGGGATGCTTCGTGTGCTGCTGTTTTGGTGGTGGAGGCATGGTCACTGATATTGTTAGATCTCGCACTCCACTCTCCTCGCGTGTAGCAAATCGGAAGTGGGATTTTGGAATTCCGGTCGCTTTAAATGCGGTTCACTGGCCAGGCTAGTCGCGTGCGAACGAATGACCGAGAGGCTGAATTGTATGCGATATTGCTCCCTAATACCTTGGCTGGGCCATTATCTGCGCGCTGTGCTGTCACACCGGAATGAGCAGACGCTCTATCACACCAGCTACTGGATATCGACGAACACGTAGCAGACAGGAGTACAGCCAGGTTGCGACACAGGGTTAGTTTGCGCGTCTAGGCTGGTTTTAATGTTGGACACCGAGTAAGTTGCAGCGCTGTAACCCCCTCACCAGCGCTGCAACTTGCAAGCGTAGCCAAGGCCTTATTTTCTCAGCAGTAATTCCCTGTTGGCTGTTCCTGTTTCTTCCTTCAGGCAAACTTAGCAGTATAGGGCTGAGGGAAATGGGCCAGTGATTGAAACTCTCTCTTCCCCAGCCAACTGCTTAGTACTCTTATCTTCCTCTCTCCAAGCTCCCTTTGTGTGTCTCATAGGAGGAAGACTGGGAGCTGAGGGCACAGTTAGGACAAGACAGGATTGGCCATAGGCATTATTGGTTTGTGGTAGGACCTGTAGCTCCTGGAGTAGTGTGATGAGTTTGGAATCTCAAGTTTCATTTGAAAAAAAAACCACCAAGCAAGTTTCTAGAGCTTGTTGCAAAGAAAACCTTGAAAATATGACAAATATAACTAAAGCCTTAATATTTGCTTGGGTCCGCAGACAGCCTGGAACAATAGCTCTGAGTGGCATGAAATATCCCATGCATCTCTGGGAGTTAGAGTAGCTGGCAGGAGGGCCAGGCACTGCTTGTTCTGTAGGCCTGCAGTATGTACATATATGCAATCAAACAAAAAGTTAGAATGTATGTGTAATATTTCTATACATTTGCTAGAATAATGTGTGAAGTTCTGGTCACTACATCACAAAAAAGAAATATAAGGGTTCAGAAATAGGCAATGATTATTAGAGACAATGAGCGTGTCTGCACTGCAATGAAAGACCCATGGCGTGGGCTCGCAGGGCTCTGCTGCAAAACTATAAAATTGCAGTATAGAGGTTCAGAGTTTGAGCGCCCAGGCTCTAGCTCGAGCCCAAATGTCTACACTGCAGTAACAGCAAGGAGTCGGGTGGCACCTTAAAGACTAACCGATTTATTTGGGCATAAGCTTTCGTGGGTAAAAAACCTCGCTTCTTCAGATGCCACCCAACTCCTTGTTATTTTTGTGGATACAGACTAACGTGGCTACCCCCTGATCCTTGATACACTGCAGTAAAAATCCCAAAGCCTGAGCCCCACAAGCCCACGTCGAATGACCCTGGCTCTGAGACTCAGTGCTGCCAGTTTTTATTGCAGTGTATGCCTACACTGCAAAGACATACATGTGAGGCAAGTTGAAAATTAGGACTATTCAGTTAAGAGAAAAGATGAGCAAGTGAATGGAGAGGGACATTATTCTCATAATACATGAATAAGAAAACATCCAATTAAATTGAAAGGCAATGAATTTAAAACTGATTTAAAATAAATATTTTAATATATTATGAATATTTGCATGTGGAACTCATTGCCCCAAGATATGATTGAAACCAAGATAGCTGCAAAATTCAAAAAAGCATTATACATTTCTATATAAAATGCGAACATCTGCAGTTATGCCAGATAGGTTAAAAAAAGAACAGATATGAACCACTAACACTAAAAAATGACAGATATGAAATAATAAATATGAACCACTAACGTAGTGAAAAAGAATCTTTATCTGTGGGCAGATTATTCTATAGTTGTCCATTGCAGAGTTTCTTGAAGCTTCCTGTGAAATGTCTAGATACTTGACCACTGGCAGAGACAGGAAAACGGGCGTGGCAATATCTGATTTGCTAGGGAATTTCCTGTGTTCCTAGTAGGAGTACAGTTCCAGCAAAGTTTACATGGATTAATCTGAGCAACTTCAATTTAAAGAAACACTGACAAATTTGAATTTTTATACTTTTTTTTTTTTTTTTAAATCAGACTTCTGACAGAGTACTCTTTAAATGGTGTAACTTTTCAGCTTTTCTGCCGACATATATGAAGGTCTTTCCAACACTAGAGGGTGGGTGGGCATGAGAATGACTTCCAGATGTTCTTAAGCATTACACTGAACAAAATATGAGTGCTTGGAAAATTCAGTGCAATAAAATTTTACTTAGCCACTAGCATGGGAGGAATTTTCTCCACCCATTCCTCTGTTTTGCTATTCTGCTCTTTGGTGTCAGTGGTGGCATTTGTATGAATAGTTAATTGTTTCCCTTGGAAACAGAACTATATTCAGACTTCCAGCTCTTGAAGCAATGCACCATTTTAAAGAGTACTACAGTATCATTCAAAAGATTCTTTTGCTATCTTCTTCAAGAAAATGAATTAGAGCTGTTAACTAGTGTTGTGGAAAAGACCACCACCCAGTTGATTTGGATCAGACGGCCCAAGGCACCTTTATTGTTATAACAAGAGTACAAGTGTGCACGCAGGGAGAGACAGTGAAAATCCCATGCAAGGGATAAGCTGCTCTGTCCCTTACAAATTTTCCCAAGCTTATAAAGATTAAAACTGCAAAACGTCATAAAGATCACACTGATTACACTACCATTTTTGGTAATACAATTTTGCAAATCAGCAGTTATTTACTCTAAGTTCAGTTTGGGGTATTTCCAGTTATTGTTTCTTTTGCAATTATACTGACTGTCTTATGACCCCTTGATTGCAAATACATATTGCAAAAGTCATTAAAATAGTGCATATTAGCAAGCTAGTTGAACATATTTCACATGTGTTCTGGCAGTGATTGAGCTGGTTATTTTAATAACCCTCCTTGGAGTTTCCCTTAAGCAAGCATTATCTATTATATTGCATATACTGCATAAAGCAGAGCTGGCACTCTGAGGGGACCCCTTGTCCCCTTCTAGTTCCTCTTTTGTCAGTGTTTCATACCCCATTTCCTTATATTTAGTTTCTCCACACCCAGTGCCTGATATGTTGCTAAGCAAGTCTATTTGAGAACTAAAACCATGGCTTTTACTTAATAATTATTTGGCCTTTATTAAGTTTAGCTAAAATCTAGGACCTGAATATATGAACCTATAAACTAATAAAGCTGAAGCATTACTTGTTACCATATTATATTATGTTAGAATTTAGATGTCCGTATCAATGGCAGGGACCGGCACCGACGTCCTGTTTGTATTCCATTTCAACCAGTACCCCGATGGTGTATCCATGACAGTGACAGCAACTTTATAGGCAGCGGAAAAATCAGGCCCTATATGGAGGATTACAAAGCTTCCTACAAAAGATGGGGGTGGGGGAGTTATAGGCCCTCACACTAGCAGGATAGACTTCAACTTCTTTTCAGGAGGATGTGCTATTTTAAAAAATATTCTCCAAAATACTATGAATCCCTTCATCTAATGTCAAATTTCCAAGATGCTCATGCATGCTGTGCACAAGTATCTGCTTCATATATGCAGATTACATTTGTCTACACTATATGTTGAACAGAATAAAATATGATCAGGAGTTGCCTTTTTAGTGAGAGAAGAGAGCTATGGACTATTTTATAGCTTGTTTATACATTTGCAAAAGACAGTCAAGAATAGCTCTCAATTCTTCTTTTGAGTGGCTCCATGGAGTCTCTCTGGTACAATCACTTTAAGACCTATAAAATGAACAGTCTCATTCATATTTCCTTTTTTTGAAAGGCTGGGGGAGAAGGAGCTATGGTACAAAATGTGGGTACAGATCAATGTGAGTATCAACTGCCCCAAAGCCCCTATCAGCTAGCTAGCCTAAGGAGGAGAGAGAACTTTATACTTGAGACCTTCCAACCTCCCACATCCTCCCTGGTGTCCAGGAACAATTCCCATTTTCTGGTTGTCTCCTGTGGCCTTACAGATCAAAAGTTTCTACACTTCCAGAAAATGAAAGGATGAATTTTCCTTGTATTGCCTCTGTAGATGTTACTTTCTTTCCATGCATATTTGTGATGACTCACAAGTCAACCAGTGCCTTGCTACCACTAGTCATTGCCTGGGATGGTAATGTGTCAAGTAATTATACCTGATCTGTTGCCAAGTTGTTTGCAGTTTAAACCTGCTCTGGTTTAAACCTACTCTTGCTGAACAGCTACCATGCCCAGCGTGAACATGACATAAAGTTGAAAATGTGGATGATGAGAAGTGTATAGATGCTATAATTTGATGATTATTAATGGATATGTCTGTGAAGGAAAATAAGGACACATCTTTGGCCCTGATGGAAATGTATTGTATTGGATGGATGGACTTCTTTCTTGAAGATCAGAATGGAAAAATAGAGTTTAAAAGAAGTGGGGTTTCCTATGTTTTTAAGCTACAATAAAAAACTTGTGATTTTGGTACATATTTTTTTTTTTAGTTATGCTGTTTTCCTAGGAAACTTTTGAAACATGGTGTTTCAAACTCGGGTATACTTCCATCACTCTGTGTGGTGTTGGGCATATTATTAAGTTTTCTGCTCTATTGCTGGTAACAAAAAAATACATTTATTTTCATTTTGAAAAGTGCCCCCATAATGATTTAATTGAGCAATCCTTTCCTTTTATCCGTTTAATATACTGTTTTATACTTGAAACTCCATTACATTTCCAGTGAGTGCTGTGTTCCTAAAAGAACAGCATATAGTGCCCCATTTTGTTGTAAATTGCCTGAGCCCCATTTATTTTTTACAATTGTTACTGAAACTAGTAAACTACCAAATCATTTCTGCATATGTACAAAAGAAAGTGTGGGGGAGAGATTTAGCACAGTCTTGTTCTTCAGCTTTGTTTGTGAGTATTTGTAACATACCAGGGTCTGATCCAGACCAGCGGGGACTGTGTCACCCTTGCCCTGTAACCTGGGGTGCCTTGCAGTGCCTAGTAGTTGTAACTTCCAAACTGGACTGCCCACAACCAGTCACTAGCATGCAGGCTACTCTGAGGCCAGGTCTACACTACACGGTAAAATCGATTTTAGATACGCAATTTCAGCTACGAGAATAGCATAGCTGAAGTCGAATATCTAAAATCGATTTACTCACCCGTCTTCACCGCGCGGGATCGATGTCCGCGGCTTGCCATGTTGATTCCGGAACTCCGTTGGGTTTGGTGGAGTTCCGGAATCGATATAAGCGCGCTCAGGGATCGATATATCCCGTCTAGATCAGACGCAATATATCGATCCCCGAGCAATCGATTTTAACGCGCCGATACGGCGCGTAGTCTAGACGTGGCCTCAGATGTGTTTGTATAACTTCAGCCTGCCATTCACATCTTGGTTATATTGCAAGGTTTACACTATAATATACATTAGCCTCTTACCTTAAACAGTTACCCAGACACTTCAGCTTAAACACATTGGGTTATATAAAACAACAGAACAAGTTTATTAACTACAAAAAGAGAAATTTTAAGTTGAGTAGTAGTAATGCAGCATAACATTCAGAAATGGTTACAAGAAAAACAAAGATAAAACAATTTCTAGTCCCTAACTTAACAAACCATATTAGATTCAAGCAAAATTTCTCACCCCGTGCTTCCTGCAAGATTACTGACCAAACTCTTTCAGGTCAGGAAGCCCCCTCTCTCCTCCCTGAGAGTCCAGTGGCTATTTCCTTTGTTGTCTTAGGTGCATAGAATGTGATGGGCAGGGAGGTTGGGGGTGCCTGGGAGTGTTTGTGCTTCCCTTATATAGTTTCAGATCCCCTATTTGAACAACATTTTCAGCTGAGAACCAGTAGATAAAGAGTCTGTGGAGAAGGACATTCTTGGCTGACTTCTTTTCCCCCACCTGTTTGAGCTTCCTTCATTTCCCCTTCCTGCTTGATGACTCTGTTTACTGCTTAAATGCAAATTAAGGCACACATATATTCCTTTATTTAGGACAGACCTGTTTGCTGACTTCTGCCAGGGTGAGGCTGTTGGGTTTGGAATGTGTTAATAACATCATTAAGGGAAATCGTATAACTCAACATATAATGTTGCCATGAATATTTTATCAGGACAGTACTGACCAACAAATTATGAGTTTTCTAATGATACCTCACAAGGCACATCTTATGCAAAGATTATTACAGTAGTGTGTAGGGTGTGAATACAGGGATGTATTCTGTCACAGTATTAGCTTCTGATAGCACAGTACAGTTAATACTGGTTCAAAATAATTCCATGTATTGTCACAGAACTTTAAATGAAAATCTAGCAAGCATAGTAGTACTGATTCCTGAATCACTTTGTCCTAGAAATGAAGACAACCCCCGCACACACACTATAATTTATTTTCTTTGAATATGTGTCAGTGTCAAGCTTACTGTGCATATGCATGTGCACAAGATTAGGGTTTTTTTGAAATGGCAGTGCCAGATACTGGGCCCATACCATCCCTTGGTGCTGCCCTTTGATGAGGAACTATATTCCACCTCGCCATTGCTGAAGTATTCCGTCTTACTGGCTTAGAGCAGAGATTCCTTTTCTTGGGTATTGTAGAGTGCCAGTTAGTGCCACCCCAGCTGGAGCAGGAGTGGCACTGGAGCAGCTCACCCCAACATGACCAGTACCTGTACAGTATGCCAACGTGGCCACACTTGAAGGAAAGACTTGACACCAAGTTGTAGAAATCCGAGGAGGCAAAAAGCTGCTTTTCTGAGTTCACCTACCTCTTTTATTATCTAAGATTACACATGCGCAAATGCACAGCACAAATCAAGATTTCTTACAAAAATCTTCCATCACGAGCATAAACAGAAAAGCAAATTGCAAAAACAGCCTCAGCTGTAAACACAGCAATTCTGTGAGAAACAGCAGAGAAAGGAGACTACAAAACACTGCCAGCTGCAAACGGGGCCGTCTGTGTGAAAGCAAGGGGGGAGGATGGAGGAAGGCCAAGTTCCTGAGATAAGCAAGCGGGTGTGCCCAGCTTGCAAGCAAGAACAAAATGCCCCAATTAAAGGAGCACCCAGGCCTGTGGTCCCGGGGTCGTTCCTACACACACTGACCTTGCAGAGGACCACCCTCCCACATGTCACGAAGCATATCACCCTCTCCAAAGGAGATCATGCTCCTCAGTGGGTTCACACCAGAACTGTATGTGGTTCCATAGGAATAAGAGGTATGTGACACAGAGGCCAGTTGGCAAAGAGTCTTTTGTTCTTTACCAACAATTCTTTGCCAAACCCGACTTGCAGGATATTTATCCATAAGGGGTAACATGTAAGGTATCTACATGAAGCATATAACTTTTCAAGATTCATAATTATTGAGATGTATGTATAGGTAATATTTTAAGGAATAATGTACCTATATTGAAAGTATGCATTGTGGTCTTAGAGTAAAAATTAGTCACCACTGAGGAATATATCTCAGGGGTGGCCCATTCAAGGAAGAGGGAGTTGTCACCTCTCCCTGGATAGCCGATGATATAATTCAAGGCTCTGTTGACTTGAGTTGCTCCATCCCAAGACTACCAAATGAAAACTATCAGAAACAATTGCGAACAGATAAAACCACTTGGAAGTAAAAAAAAAAAAAAAAAAAAAAAAAAGAAGAAACATTACAAAAGACTGGGGTTCACCCTGTCTATAAATAAAGATAATAGACTGTTTTACTATAGCACAGATTGCGGCGATGCACTCTGAATCCATTCACAGAGAAAACATCTTGTGGCATGGAGGTGTTTTCCTGAAAGTTTGGTTCCTGATTCCTGTAAAGCCATCAGCTCTGCAACAGACTGATCTTGGGGCGAGGTGGGAAGGACCTACTTAATTAGATAGGAAAGGTAACTATTGTTAACTTTAGGCTGTAGTTCACATTTTACTATTTTGTTTTGTATGAGGACAACACAAGATATCTCACTGTATCCCACTGAACATCAGGGCCAACTCCACCCCAGCTCAAACAACATTCTCTGCCTGCTTCTGAGATCTGCCAGGCAGCACTGTGGAGTAACCCACTGACCTTTATCAAGCATTATGCATTGAATCTAATGGCTAGACCAGATGCCAAATTCAGGAGAGCAGTACTACAATCACTGTTCAACTCTTAGACCTGACTTTAGAGATTGTCAGCTTAGAGAGACAAGGTGGATGAGGTAATTTTTTTTTATTGGACCAACTTCTGTTGGTAAGAGAGAGAAACTTTCAAGGAAGAGCTCTTTGTAGCTCTAAGGCTTGTTTATCTCACCAACAGAAGTTGGTCCAATAAAAGATATTACCTCACCCACTTTGTAATATCCTTGTGCTGACACGGCTGCAATACTGCATCTAGCTGGCACTAGTCATTCTCATTATCCTAAGCGGATACTGTTTGCCAGTCACGAACAGTGGATCCACAGACACGTACTCAAAAGTTGCATTCACTATAGTAACTGTGGTTCTTCAAACTTTTTGTTCAGTGTGGATCCCACAACCTAGCTTCCATCTCCACTTTGGGAGTCTTTAGCTATTACAACTTTTGAATGGTGAGGGAACTGAGGCAGGGTTCCGTCTTTGCCCTTTTGACCTCAAAGAGGAGCACAAGGAGGCACAAAATCTGATTTTGTGTGCATGAGACTCATGTGCACCTATAGTGTGGTCTGCACATTGACTGCAACATCTTGATGAACCACAGTTCTTTGAGTTGGCTGCCTCCTAGATTTGTGGCTAAATTTTTTCCCTATAGGAACATAAATAATTGATCATTTTAGAGGAAGAAGATTCTGAGAGCTATGTTGTGAGTTTAAAAACCTGGCATTTGGGTAAATATTCCAAACCATTATATGCTCAATCAAGTGATTAGGTGTTTAACAAGGAGACCAGAAATCTTTGACATCAAAAGTAGAATATTTATAATACAACTTTCTTCATTGCTTTTTACCTTTATAGCGGTTAATAATTAAAAGAGAGTTTGTATTATTCTCAGGCAAACTATCAGAGATAATCCCTGATCTTCTGAGATGACAGAGTAACCATGGAGATAACGAAAAAAGCATTCATAGGCATAATTATTTCACTGGATAGTGAAGATAACTGGGAAGTCACTGATATACTATAGGTTGTATGTTAATATATCAAATGACATTTTGGCTAGTTCCTTAAACGTTATCTCCATTTTTGTACGGGCAAGGTGAGGCACTGAAGTTCAGGGTCCAGCTAAGGAAAGCATCCCTTTTTAGGGAAGTTAAGCATGTGTTTAAATGCTTTGCTGAATCACAGTATTGCTCCAAGCTATGTAGAGAGTTGGTGCCAGAAAATGTGTTGGGGTTCCAAGTTTCCTGATGATTTCTCTAACAACTAGAAAATCATGCTTCCCCATAAATAAGCTATTCTGTTAGGATTAAATCTATTTACTATGATTTACTAAAGTTAAATATGTTTAACAAGAAGATTTATCTGAGATGATCTATTTTGACTAGTTTTTGTCTTCTCAACAATTCTGCGGTGGCATATGAATAAGCCAAGGGGCTTAATTCTTAGCTTTTATGTAATATATAATGATATAAAAATGGAAAATTAATATAGAACTTTGAGGATATTTTTGGCCAACATTAATAGTATTTAGTCAGTCTATACTATCATTAACTCATTCACTGGTAATTAAGTCTTTGAAAATGTTGCTCATTAGAGCTACAAACCCTGAACCATCCTGAATTTAATATCGACATTTCTGTTCATAAATCCAAGAAATGTAAATTAATTTAGCTTGGGGTTTTTTGTTTTTAAAGAGCGAATTGTGCCCACTAGTGATACATGCATCGATAGCATTATATGAGTGGATTCTATTCTATTGTGTGTAGATTTGTGTACTGACTTCATCGCCATAGTATTTGTGTGCCTGCCAGTAGTGCTTTAAGCATTGTAACTAATGTCTGACGTGTTTGTTCTCTTATCTTCTTCCCAAGGAGAAATGTGTGTGCAGTGGAGTATTTTTTTTTCATATATGCATGAAATATGTTGACTTTTCAGGCTAGATTCCCAGTGAGATTTACAGTACCATTTACAAAAACAGTGATGATGCTGCCTCCCTTATGCCCAATAGCCCAGTGCCCTAACCATTGGAGCTATGGAGTCATTCTCTCTATCTCAATAAATATGTAAGTATTTTGTATAAAGTGCGACAGTTTCAACAGGAGAGAGACCCTCCTCGGAATAGCCAGTAGCCTGGTGCTTAGCGTATCTGGGGGAGTGGGGAGACCTAGGTTCAAGTCCCATCTCCAGAGTGGCAATTGGCTTCCCTTTTTTTCACATCCCAGGTGAATGCCCTAACCACTGAACTACTGCATATCAAGGGTTTTGTGAAGCTAGTCTTCATTTCTTTTGCGTTTATTAAAAATACTCCAAATTAAACATTTTGTTCAACCCTAAATTAAAGTTTTCAGACTTCTTCAATTCATTGAAAATGCAAAAAAAAAAAAAATTGGCTTCTATTCAACCAGAACCACATTTATTTTTTTCCAGAACTACTAGCAAACCAAAAAATGAATTGGCACAGCTCTACTCAGTATGAAGAAGGGTTGCATAATCCACTGTAATTTAAACTATCTACATACAGTGCATAGAAACCATTACACTTTAGTGCAGGGGTCGGCAACCTCTGGCACACAGCTTGCCAGGGTAAGTACCCTGGCGGGCCGGGCCAGTTTGTTTACCTGCCGCGTCGGCAGGTTCGGCCGATTGCAGCTCCCACTGGCCGCGGTTCACCATCCCAGGTTAATGCGGGCGGCGGGAAGCGGTGTGGCCGAGGGATCTGCTGGCTGCGGCTTCTCACCACCCCCATTGGCCTGGGATGGCAAACTGCGGCCAGTGGGAGCCGAGGTCGGCCAAACCTGTCGACGTGGCAGGTAAACAAACTGGCCCGGCCCACCAGGGTGCTTACCCTGATGAGCCGTGTGCCAGAGGTTGCTGACCCCTGCTCTAGTGCAACTCCTCATAGTTGTGTCTCAGAAGTATATTACGAGTCAGTAGCCATTTGTTAATTAGTAATCTTAAAAGTATTGTCTGAGTCTCTCTTTCCTTGGTGTGCTATAACGTTATAAATAGTTGCAGCAACCTTGTCAGCATTTGCAGCATCAGAAAAAGTGTTATTGAATTTTTGCTTCACATTTGCCTTTTACCATTTATTCTGTCTCTTTACCCCAGAGTCTGCTAAACCAGTTAGTTTAAATAGAACTGAAATCAAAGCCATATATAGTTTAATAAAAGAGATGTTCAGCCTTGAGTAGAACATCTTTGCTTCTTAGTGAAATTGATCTCTCTAATGGAATAATACCATTATCCTAGCTTGCAATAGTTACATCCATGGAGATAGTCTGATAGTACAGCCTTAAGCCTTCTTTAGTGTATTCTTGTTTGCAAAAATATTTACTGTTTCAAGAGGAAGTAATCGTTTGTCTGAAACATATATGTACACACAATATACTGTTTGAAATCTTTCCCTCAAAGCAGTAAAACTCTTTCATAGTATTGATCTAGCATTGTTAAGTCATGCTGTAGTCAGATCAATAATACTGCAACTAATTGACTCTGCCAAAAGCCATTAAAAATCAAATTGTCAGCCATTTGTGAGTTTCAGGAGAGCTCAGTTTGCTGCTGGCTGTTTTGAAACTTTACTTATTTAAAAAGTATTAGATGTTTGTCTGGATTACGTCCTTTTAAACAATGAAATTTGAAAGCAGTCACAAGTAAATACTTTAGGAATCCTTACTTAAGTACATAGTTTTTACTTTAACAGACAGTTTTAGGAAAGAAGAGCAGCAAGAGTGGGAAGGGATAACTTTTTAATATGTTTACTATAGATCCTTCTTGCAGACAGCTTCTCTTAAAGTATTCTGTGGGAAGTGAGATAATTATAGAATAACGTACCTGGGGCCTGGTATGGCAAGTAGAGACAGTATGGGGAAAAGGATAATGTTCTATCTTACTCATGCATTCTACTTTTAACTGGATAAGAAACTGCAAGCTTAGTTTGCCATCATTTCCTCAGTTTTAAATGCTGATTATTTTGCAAAAGAAAAACCAACATAACATGTAACTAACAAGGTCGTATCAGTTCTTCAGATTCTTTCTATGTTAAATTTTTTTCCTCTACTCTTTATCAGTTGTTTTTGAGAATATCTGAGTGATTCTGTTACACAACACAGTGGGGCTTTAATCCTGATGGATCATATATATGCTTGCCAATATTTAATATTAGTGCTACTGTTCTTATAGTTAATACTACTATAATTACATTGAAAGTTGGCAGCAGAAGCCTAAATGGGCCAAACTTCGGGCTGGCCTAAACCTGTAATCTAAAGTTATGCTTGTATTTTGTGTGCAGTTGGTACTTGCAAAGCCTGCAATTCATGTTTAACATGAATTTGCACTTGTTCATTCAAATTAGGGTGGCAGCTAATGATCAGGTTTTCACACTCAAACTTGCAGGTGTAATTATAGAAGTAAATTTTAAAATGTGACTGATTGTGTTTACATGAGGCCACTGTGGATCCATGGTATTTAAACCTCCAGTTCTTCAAATGCTGGTTCCTATATGCATTCCTCATGTGGGTACACATATGCAGCATGCACCTGAGTTCAGAGATTTTAACAAGCAGTGTCTTGGTCCATATATGCACAGTTGGTCTCCTCATGCTTCTGGGCAAGAGTAGAAGAGGCAGTACAGGTTGATGCCCCCTCAGTTTTCCTTACTGCTGCATGGTCCAGAGTCAGAATTCAATGTCCTCTCTTTCTTCAGCTTTCAAAGATCCTGCAGATAAAATAGTATATAGTTATTCTTTTTAGATTAGTACAGCTATAGTTTTAGTGTAGTTTGTGTACTTTGCTCCCAGGACTGGGAACTACCTCCCTGCTGTCCGGGTCTATGCCCAAAGTCCCAGGCTTCAAAAACTGCATCTCCTGCACTAGATCCTTCTCTGTCAGTGACGAACACCAATGCTGTCTCTACTTGTGGGTGAGACACACATTTCTTCTGCGTTTGTCGATCATTTCCACCAATAAATTGCAAACCCTGTGAGCTTCACCTTAGGAAACCCTTAATGGAGAAGGCCCTGAGACCCCTCTGATCTGGGCCAGGGAGACCCTCCTGTACAACAGCCTCAATAAATGAGCACATGCTTAGGAGCATAGCCTTCAGTTTCAAATTCCAAAGACAATTCCTTCAGGACTTCCCATGAGAATGAAGGGCATTCTCATGGGCACAAGGACAGATCCCTGTCAAGGACTGTCCATAAGAGATGCACTCCTTCCCTGAGCCCATCGAGGCTGGCTGACCCTTCTAAAGGAGGACAAGTTGGTGGCAAAAAGAGCTCTTCAAGTTGAAGTTGATGCAACAGATACAGCATCCAGAAGCTTGACCACTGGTGTTTTTATGAGGGAGATACTTGGTTACAATCCTTAGGCTTTCCCAGGGAATTGAAGAATACTATGCAGGCCCTTCCCTTTGATGAGTCAAGCCTGTTTAAGGAGAAAATGAGTGACTCTTCATTCATTAAAAGACTTGAGGTCTACTGTCCACTCCCTACCTGTATTCCGCTACCTGCCTTTCGTCCCCTCTGCTTCTGGTCTGGTTGGATTCACTGTAAGAAGAGAAACTGAGGGGATGTCAACTATCACTACCTTTTATATCCTCCTCACTCAGAAGCACAAGGAGACCTACTGCACATACGAGGACCAGTGGATACCACTCGTTAAAATGTCCAGACTCGGATGCATGCTCATGCATATCCATGTGTTGAATACAGATATGGACCACGTATCTCAGAGAACTTCCAAAATTTGTAAATAACTTCCATTTGCGGAGATTAAAGGAATTCAGCCTCTGGCTTGAAACCTACGTTAGTTTTGGACTGGCTTTGTTTGTTACCTTTAAACTACAAGTTATTTGTATTTATAAGGAATGGTGGTAGGAAGGGATCATAGGTTAGTGTTTAGAACACAGGACTAAAAGGCAGAAATTTTAGGGTTTATTCTTAATTCTGCCACTGAATTGCTGTGTAATCTTAATTGCATTCTGTGTTTGTTTTGCACCTGTAAAATGGGAGATCAAAGATTTTTTTAATATTCTTCGATGAAAGCTGATGTAGATGCATAAAGCATTATTAAGCTTGAGCTTGAATTGTCAACATTATATTCTAGACTGATGCCTTTCATGGTTTTTAGACAAATCTTGGTAGAATTTGTTTCCTTAGAATGACACTTTTTTCCTTGTCTCCAGGTCTATTATTAGCAGAAGATTTTTCTGTATAGTTGGCACACTATACCTATATCGGTGTATTACGATGTATGTAACTACACTGCCAGTACCCGGTATGCATTTCAACTGCTCTCCAAAGGTGAGTTTTTCTCACTGCAATTCCGTTTTGTAGCTTCTGGGTTGTTTTCCTTTTTCCACACGCCAGAGATCCTTAATAACTGTGAACAGCCTTCTTGATTGTAACTCTCATATAAGCTGAAATGGCAGGGACTTTTTTTCACAGATCGTCAATGCTGCGAATTTGTCAACTCGAGTGCTAGCTGTTGAACAATGCAAAGCACTCCCTTTTCAGGCCTAATTTTTAGTGTTTGTATCAATTTTTAACTTTTGATTGGGGGTGACTTTTTTTTTTTTTTTTTTTACTGAGATTAGTGGAATCTGTACATCCTAGAAGGAGATGCAGTTACTGATGTAAAGGTGCCATATACCACTAGCTTATTTCTAGAGCTGACCAAAATTTGAAATTTCTATCTCATGGGAAATTCCGGTATTTCAGCATTTATGTTTTCATCCTGAACTGAAAAGTTATCATTTGAAAATTTTTCATGGAATTAAATATTCCCAAAAACTTATTTTCAGAAATATTAAAATGTTTTCTGCTTTTTCAATTGAAACAAACTCTTTCATCATTCCTGAAATCACAATGTTCCATTTCTTTTGGTTGAACTCAGGTAGGATACTTCATTGCAAGTTAGTTCGACATTAAACTGTATTTCCCCATTGTGGTACGTTGCCACATATAATCATAGAAGATTAGGGTTGGAAGAGACCTCAGGAGGTCATCTAGTCTAACTCCCTGCTCAAAGCAGGACCAGTCCCAACTAAATCATCCCTGCTAGGTCTCTGTCAAGCTGGGCCTTAAAAACCTCTAAGGATGGAGATTCCACCACCTCCCAAAGTAACCCATTCCAGTGCTTCACTACCTTCCTAGTGAAATAGTCTTTCCTAATATCCAGCCTAGACCTCCCTTGCTGCAACTTGAGACCATTGCTTCTTGTTCTGTCATCCGCCACCACTGAGAACAGCCTAGCTCCATCCTCTTTGGAACCCCCCCGTTCAAGTAGTTGAAGGCAGCTATCAAATCCCCTTCAGTCTTCTCTTCTGCAGACTAAATATGATAAGTTCCCTCAGCCTTTCCTTGTAAATCATGTGCCCCAGCCTCCTAATCATTTTCATTGCTCTCTGCTAGACTCTCCAATTTGTCCACATCCTTTCTGTAGTGGAGGGCCCAAAACTGGATGCAGTACTGCAGATATGTGGCCTCATCAGTGCTGAATAGATGAGAATAATCACTTTTCTCAGTCTGCTAGCAGTGCTCCTACTAATGCAGCCCAATACACCCTTACTCATCTTGGCAACAAGAGCATACTCATATCCAGCTTCTCATCCACTGTAATCCCCAGGCCCTTTTCTGCAGAACTGCCGCTTAGTCAGTCAGTCCCCAGCCTGTAGCAGTGCATGGAATTCTTCCGTCCTAAGTGCAGGACTCTGCACTTATCCTTGTTGAACCTCATCAGATTTCTTTTGGCCCAATCGTCCAATTTGTCTAGGTCACTCTGGACCCTATCGCTACCCTCCAGTGTATCTACGTCTCCCCCCAGCTTAGTGTCATCCACAAACTTGCTGAGGGTGCAACCCATCCCATCATCCAGATCATTATTGAAGATGTTGAACAAAACTGGCTCCAGGACCGACCCTTGGGGAACTTCACTTGAAACCAGCTGCCAACTAGACATTGAGCCATTGTTCACAACCCGTTCAGCCTGATGATCTAGGCAGCTTTGTATCCACCTTGTAGTTAATTCATCCAATCCATACTTTTTTAACTTGCTTACAAAAGTGCTATGTACATAGGTATTATGGGGAGAGGGATAGCTCAGTGGTTTGAGCATTAGCCTGCTAAACCTGGGGTTATGAGTTCAATCCTTGAGGGGCCACTTAGCAGTCTGGGGCAAAATCAGTACTTGGTCCTGCTAGTGAAGGCAGGGGGCTGGATTCGATGCCTTTTCAGAGTCCCTTCCAGTTCTAGGAGATAGGTATATCTCCATATTTTATATATTTTTATTTACTGTGGGAGACTGTATCAAAAGCTTTGCTAAAGTCAAGATATATCACATCCACTGCTGTCCCCATATCCACAGAGCCAGTTAACTCAACATAGAAGGCAGTCAGGTTGATCAGGCATGGCTTGCCCTTGATGAATCCATGTTGACTGTTCCTGATCATCTTCCTCTCCTCAAAGTGCTTCAAAATGGATTCCTTGAGGATCTGATTTTTCCAGAGACTGAGGTGAGACTGACCAGTGTGTTCCCTGGATTCTCCTTTTTCCCTTTTTTAAAAATGGGCACTATATTTGCCTTTTTCCAATCATCCAGGACCTCCCCCGATCACCACGAGTTTTCAAAGATAATGGCCAATGGCTCTGCAATCACATCAGCCAACTCCCTCAGCAACCTCCGGTGCATTAGATCCACCTCTATGGACTTTTTCATGTCTAGATTTTCTAAATGATCCTTAACCTGTTCTTTCACCACTGAGGTGAACATGGAAGTTGTATTTTGAGAGCCTGTTGGTCTCTATTTTCCCCATAGACCAGCTTCACACCTGGACTATATATGCGATTCATGCAGAGTCACACGATTCCCCTACAGTTTCATCAAATGGGAGTCCAGAAGGCATTGTGGGAGTTGTAGTCCTCCAGAAAGCCTGACCTGTAGGTCCCATGAGGGAATGCACTAGTAGGGAAGGCAGTTTAATGTTTTGTTGAATTGATTTGAAACAAAGCATTTCAGATTAGTTAAACAAAGTGAAATTTTCCAATTTGTATCGAACTGTCACAAAGAACTATCTTGTTGCCATTTTTCTAATAGAAAATCAAAGGGTCTTGGACAAACAAATTTTCCAATTCAAAAAAAATTGATTTTGTGGGCAATACATTTTCTGTTTTAATGGTTTTCTTTTGGCAAATTCCCATCAAGCTCTACTTACTTCCCCAAATTTACAATGCTTAGCTATCCTACTATAAGCACCTTTATATGAGTATAATTGGATCTGCACTGGGGGGGCTATACTGTACCAGTTTGAAACCAATACAATTTAAGTGATACAAAAACTGTAGACAAGCTGTAGTGCTCGCTATTCCACAGCATTCCTATCCCTAGCCAGCCTAGATGTTAATTGTGGTCATTATTAAGCTTGAGAGAAATAGTCTAATCAACCAGTTTGAAACCTCCCCTGTAGAATTTCTTTATGGCTTCGTCCACGTTTCTCTATATTGGTGAAACTCCGCTTACAGAGCAGAATTAGTTGGCAGGGCATCTTAAAATTCTAACACCCCTTAACCTAGTTTACACTAGTATTACCACTGTTCTTTTATGGGTGGAACTGCACAGAGGCAGAAAAATGCTGACACGTTCTTAACGTAGACAAACCCAAAATCTTTGGTTTCCAAGAGAAAATGTTCCAGTGGGTGTGCTGACCAGTGTTGGAAATTAGCACTGCTTATATGATAACAGTGTAGTCTTTGCCAAATCGTATGTGGCTGCTTGGAAACATAAGTCTTTGTAAATGGAGGAATGGGAGGGACATGAGAACGGGAAATCCGCAACATGTGTGATCAGTCAGTTAAACAGTGAGCCACTATAAATACAAAAAGAAACCAGATACTATAATTCCACACTGAGTAAATCTGCCATTTCTGAAAAGGAACGTTCTTTATTTCAACAGAAATTAGACAGGTTTGCCAACGTGTTAAGTGACCTTTATAACAAGGACTAACAAGCTTAGTACTCCATTACTGCAGAGTTTTGGTATGTTCTTTGATCTTTCTACAGGACTTCCTTGTAAAATATAGAACATTTTCAATTCCCAAAATCCCTTGTCATCTCCTTATCTGAGTCAGACATAATTTGAAAGAAACAATTTGGTGTTTGGGAGCATTCTAGGCTTTTATGGATAATGCAGGAAGTGTTTATAATCACCATGAAAGATACTAAACAGATCCTTAACATTAGAACTGTCTGAAAAGTATAATTCATGCCTTCAGTTCAGTTTTTAAGACAAGAATAAGCTCTAAAATAAAGGAATATTAGTCTTCAGAAGACAAATGTATTCAGTAGTTACTGATGTAAGTAGTACACGTTTTGTTCTAATTATTAAATGGTTACCATGGTTACTTTAGGCTGTGAAACTCTTTAAAATTAGATTAAGATACAGCATGAAGAATTATCTGGTTACTACACTCCTCCATTAGATCCTGGTTAATATACTAAGATGTTGGATCCTATGCTTCCAAGTAGGTTGTAGGCATGCAATACAATCTTTTCTTTGAGTGACTAATGTGCCCCTGTACTTCCATTAGTGGCCTCGTTTGAATGAATGCAAATATCTGATCAGAGTTACCCTAGCAAGTGTGACCAGCCCAGGCAATATCTTATGAACACTCCATAAAATAGTTAATGATCTTCGGGAAGAAGCAAAAACTTTTGTTTGGAAGGGGAGTAGAATCTTCACAAATGGATTTTTTTTTTTAAAAAAAATATATTTGCCATCTGGTGCGTTCCGAAGGCAAAATAAAAAAAAAAAAATTCTCCAGAAGTATCTTTGAACCTAAATCATCCATTGTATAGATAGTGTAAACATCAAGAGGAAGAGATATAAACCCAGTCAGATATGTGGAAATCCACCTGGCCCTTCCACCTACTGTTTGAATTGTAGTAAATTAACGTGTATGTGCGTTGTGGGCTACACTAGTTCCATTTCATTCAAAATGAAAAGTGGAAACTAATGTTCTGAGGCCTCTTAGATTTTACAGTCAAACTGCTTGTGATTTGCTGGCAGTGAAAGGGAAGCACAGTCCCAGGACAGATATGAGATATGGATACTCCAATGCATACATGTGTTCCAGGGAGCATAGGTGGATGGAGATCAACAGTAGGAATCATGCGGAGAAGAAGGGGCTAACTGTAAAAGATGGCCATGGGTCATCTCTGTCCTTCTCATTGATAATCCCTTGTGCTTGGGGTGGAAGACAGGGTTTCCACTCCAGTGAGCTAGCTGACGCTTGAGGGAGATAGTAAGCCTCTGAAGAACCAGAGCTTCACCAGAGGTCAGAGGAGCCTGTACACTGTTTCTTGCTTCATGCTGGGGGCAGGGAGGCACTGCAATGCTGAACCTTAACTCCAAACTTATACTTCCCACATGAAAGAAGAACACATCATACACTTTCCCATTTATGTCTGCTATATATATAAATTATAGTGTTGCTGAAAAGGGTTAAGCGTTTATTTACAGTGTGAGTTGGATGAATTTGGTGAGTCTCTTGTATCCTTTGGAGAGGTGTGGAGTATGTTTAACATCCAGTCACAACATTAAAGTTATAAACAAGTTTTCTAGAACTTGGAAGTTCTTTTGTTTTATGCATTTGTGTGGATATGTTTTTCCCATAGCAGTTTTAACTGGTTTTTAATAAGCTTTTGTTTGTGGAAATAGTCTGAATGTGTCTAGTTTGTGGTAGTACTTCGCAATCATCTTTCTATTATTAAAATGGTTTTGAAAGCAACACACTGCCACTCTGACTTTTTTTTTTTTAAGCTTCTTTCCTGTCTTTCACATCACACTTTTCCTTCATATTGTAGTTATTAATGTTTGGCTTATACCATTGTTCAGTTCTCATTACTTGTTTGTCCCTTGCTAACACTTTCTCTCCCCTCCACCTATTTCTCCTTCCTTGCATTCGATGTATTGTCTCCTCCATTCCTTCAGTTATTATCTTTCCGTTTCTTACTCCTCTTCTCTCCAGTAATTTCACTTCTTCTCAGTCACCCTCTTTCTTCTTTTCTCTAATCAGTCTCCCCAGCCTCTCCACATAGTCACCTTAAGCATCCTATTCATCCCAATGCATCTGAACACTTGTGATAGGCAGGAGAATTTTCTCCAGCCATAAACCATTGGGTAAATTGCTCTTTCCCTGTCTTTGCTGCAGAGGGAGTTACTGGAAAAAAATAGGGTTTTCAGTCATTCTTCAGAGTAGTATAATGGACACAGGTTTTATCTTCCTTTTTTAGGGAGATGGGAAGGTATAGATAGTTCACAGATTGACTTTCTCCAGGAGACAGCTAAGGCACTAGCCTTCCGTTTTTTTCTGCATTGGTGGGAATAGTGAACAGCAGCCAATAAGTGATGGTGTTTCCTGGTCTTCTGTGTGAGATCTGCTCTACCTTCTTGAACACTCAGCAGCCTGGTAAAGGAGGCACTGAATTGTATTAAATCTGTGCCTTGGTAGCCTGGCTCCACAGCCGGAGGGAAATGGCCAGCCCACACAGTGAGTGAATGCGCAGTTGTGTAGCACTAAGTGAAAATATGACCAGGGTCCTATGTTCCTTGCTTATGTTTGAGCCAACTTGTGGAAATGATACAACAGAGCTGAAAATGGAGGCATTTATAATTTATGGAGGCATTTCCAATACTGGATCCATTGGGTGGTAGCCATATGAGGGGTGGGTAATAATAGGGGAATATGGTTAACCAGAACTATAAAGCTTTACAGCTCTTCTTTATGCAGAAATCATTGTGTCAAATTTCAGATGTTCTCAGACCACACTGAATGTTAAGGTGGTATTTACTGTTTGATGAAGTTCATTAAATTGGACAACTCATCCAATTTACTATGGGATTAATTTCTGTAGGAACAGCATTGTTACTAATTCATCTTAATTGTTTACAATTTATCATTATGAATTTAAAGGAAAATAGGGGGTTACCAGATGTAATGAAAACACCTAAAAATTGCAGTCTGTAGCTGGAATAATTTGATTTCTGTTTTAACGTACTTATTTTTTGTGGAGGTGTTGGGCTTCAGAATATTTGTTAGATGAGATTTTTCAAAGAGAAGAGACATTGGTATGTAAAGTACATTTTTGCAATCCGTGGCATTCAGTGTATAGGCTTTTATGGTGCTACAGGAAACGATTCCATGTTTTTATAGCTATTGTGTTTATATTCCATTGCTGTTAGGCGTTTGAATTTTTGTGAGTTTTGCTTTGCATTGGTCCATTATTCATTGGAAGAAATAAGTAAGTTGCATGATAGCTCATATAGTAATGTAACCTGTGTTTTGTTTTGTTTTTCTCCACAAACACGACTGTTTGCCATTAGAAACCAGTGTAGCTCCAAAAAAAACCTGTATTCTAGGAACTGGATTTAAGCAAGACTATATGCATTTGATTAATCTGTCAGTTGCAGTTCTTCTTCCAGTGCTTGCTCATATCGATTCCAATTAGCTGTGCGTGCGCCACGTGCACGTTCGTCAGAAGATTTTTACCCTAGCAACACTCGGTGGATCGGCAGTGGTGCCGGATATATACCCCTGCCAAGCCAACGGCCCTTCAGTTCCTTCTTACCGCCCATGTCAGTCGTTGGAGCAGTGGAGCGCGGCTTAGCTGATCTCCACTTCCCTAGCCTACTCGTAGTTTCTTACTAATAGTTGTGTATATAGTTATAATCTGTATAATTGTAGTTAAATTTAGTCGTTTTCTATAATATAGTTAGTGTATATAGTTGCGAGGGGTTCAGGGATTAGCCCCTTTCCCGGTACCGGAGCTCATGCCCGGGTCACTGGGCTTCAAACCTTGCTCAGCCTGCCACAAGCCGATGCCAACGGGAGATCCCCACGACGCCTGCCTTAAGTGCCTGGGGGAATCCCATCTCTCAGATAAGTGCCGGATCTGTAAGGCCTTTAAGCCGAGTACGAAAAAGGAGCGGGACTTTCGTCTCAAACAGCTCCTTATGGAGGCAGCTCTCACTCCGCCACCCTCGGCACCGAGCGCTGAACAGTCTACGTCAGGGTGAAACGCTCTTTGGCTCTGGATCGTCCCAGTACAGCCAAGGCCCCTCGGCACTGACCGTTGCCGGCACCGATGTCTGCTCGGCACCACTCGCTCTCCCTGCAGGTTAAGAAGCATCATAAGACTCCTGCTGCTTTGGTGCCGCCTGCGCCACAGTCGGAGCATCCGCCTACGGTGGACCGCCCAGCACCAGCACCGACACCTGCCGCGGCACCACCAGCTTCGGCACCGTTGATTCCAGTCCCACAAGGGCCATTGAGTCCGGTGCCTGAAAGCTCCCCGGCACACGCTGTGGTCGAGCTCACTATTCCCCCGATGCTGGAGACCTCCTCCACAGCAAGGGAGTTAATCTGCACTACCTCAACCCCCGGCATCACCGGTGCGGGTCATACAGTCAATTGGCAAGCCTGCCTTACTGAAACCACCCTCCGTCGGCACCGCTGAGAGGCACCGATCACGATCTTGATCCCACCGGCACTCTCGGTCCATCGCCGTTCACAGTCCTGGCACTGCTCTCTATCTTGGTACCGGTCGCACTCGCAGCACCGTTCACCGTCCCGTTTGCTGGCTCGGTACTCCTGGCATTGGTCCAGCTCGTGGCACCGTTCCCAGCACTGTGCCTCTCACAGCCACTCCTGGCGTCGAGCTTCGAGATCCCGGTCAGCCTCCCAGTATCGGTACGGTCGCAGGTCCTGGTCTTGTTCTCGGTATCATTATGGCACCGTTCTCCGGAGCCACACAGATAGAGATTGTCTAGAGACATGGCCTCTTCCCAGAGTTTCTCAGCTCCTCCTTGGCCATCTGGACACACCTCAGTGTCATCTCACGCGGACAGTGCTTCCTATGCACAGGACCGTGACTCAGACGTGCCCAGCCGAGTCTTCCAGGAGACGCCAGCTCAAGAACAAGGGCCTCATCAGTGGTTGTTTTGGATACCTTAGGCATATCATCAAGCCCAAGGTGCGCCCCCGGAGGCATCACGCTCCGTGCCATCTGAACACCGGGTGCCAGAGGCGACTGTAAGCCGCCCCCTTCCTGCAGGTGTGGATGAAGTGCCCATTCCGCCGACAGACTCTCAGGTCCCACCTGAACCTGACACCGCCCAAGAACAAGAGCCCACGCAGGACCCTCTTGTACCTGGCCTCTCCTCTTCCTTCTCTCCAGATGAGGCGGTGGTGGGGACATCCTTCTCCGGCTCTCCCCCAGTTGACCTGAGGGCTCATCAGGATCTTCTGAGGCGGGTGCCCAGAATATGAATCTTCAGGTGGAGGAGATAGAAGACCCTGTGGTGGATATTTTATCAGCTGACACCCCCACAAGAGTGGCCTTGCCCTTTATTCATACTGTTCAGGCAAACGCCAATACCATCTGGCAATCTCTAGCCTCTATTACACCCACGACCAGAGGAGTTGAGCGAAAGTACATGATACCCTCTAAGAGGTACGAGTACCTGTACATGCACCCTGCTCTCTGGTCATCCAATCGGTCCATGAAAGGAGCGCCATGGCCAGCAAGCTCCTGCTCCAAAGTCAAAGGAGGCTAGGCGCATGGACTTATTGGGCCGTAAAGTATATTCTGCTGGAGGCCTCCAACTCATGGTGGCAAACCATCAAGCTCTGCTTAGTCATTACAACTATAACACCTGGGCGGCAGTCGGAAAATTCACGGAGCTAGTTCCCCAAGACTCCCGCCGCGAGTTTGCTGCCGTTTTGGAGGAAGGAAAGAAGGTGGCGAGAACCTCTCTCCAAGCCTCACTGGACACAGCCAACTTCGCAGCCAGGACTTTGGCTTCAGGAGTCGCCATGAGGAGAATATCATGGCTTCAGGTGTCAGGCCTTCCACCTGAGTTACAACAAACTATACAGGACTTGCCCTTCGAAGGCCAAGGCCTATTTTGTGAAAAGACTGATCCTAGGCTGCAAAGCCTAAAGGACAACAGAGTGATCATGCGCTCGCTCGGAATGCACACAGCAGTGACTCAGTGCAGGTCCATCCGTCCCCAGCCTCACCGCCCCTACCTCCCGCCTAGACTGCGACAGGACTTCAGCAGAAGGCGCGGCTGAGGCAATGGCAGAAGGCAGTCTGGACCCCAAGGGGGTCAAAATCAGGATCCCCCCAAACCCCCCGTGGGACCCAAACCAAACTTTTGAAGGGACGCCCGAGGACGGCATACCGGTTGTTTCCCAGGATCCTCTTCCTCCTTTTTGCAGCTGCCTCTCCTATTTCCTCCCTGCATGGACCTAACTAACTTCAGATCGTTGGGTACTACGCACGGTCGAATCGAGATACCACCTCCAGTTTATTTCGTCCTCCCCGTCTCCCATCCTCGTCCCTCTTCAAGGACCCCTCTCATGAGCAGTTCCTCTTGCAAGAGGTACGGATGCTGCTCTGCCATCGGCGCTATAGAGGAGGTACCGAAAGACTCAAGGGGTAAGGGATTTTATTCCCGCTATTTCCTAGTCCTCAAGGCAAAGGGAGGTCTAAGACCTACCCTAGACCTGCGAGGACTCAACAAATTCATGATAAAGTTGAAGTTCCGCATGGTATCCTTGGGGACCATCATCCCGTCCTTGAATCCCAGAGACTGGTATGCCACCCTCAATATAAAGGACACCTATTTTCACATCGCTATTTTCCCACCACACAGGCGGTACCTCCGTTTTGTGGTCAACCGTTGACATTTTCAATTTACGGTCCTTCCGTTTGGCCTTTCTGCAGCCCCACGGGTATTCACAAAATGCATGGCTGTAGTCGCTGCCTCCCTCCGTCGTCATTGGATACACGTCTTCCCGTATCTCGACGAATGGCTTATTCGAGGGACCTCCGAGGCCCAAGTAACCTGTCATGTGGGCATCGTTAAGAACCTATTCAGGTGATTAGGCCTGATGATCAATATACAGAAGTCCACTCTGGTTCCCACACAGAGAATAAGCTTCATTGGGGCCATCCTGGAATCCAATCTCGCCAGAGCCTGCTTGCCACAGCCTCGGTTTCAGGCAATGGGATCAATTATCCAAAGCCTACTGAACTTCCCAACGACTTCGGCTTACATTTGTCTCACACTCTTTGGTCACATGGTGGCCTGCACGTTCGTGACCAAATACTCCAGACTACGTCTCCATCCCCTTTAAACTTGGCTCACATCGGTATACCAGCCGGGCAGAGACAGCGTAGACATGATCCTCTCGATCCCCCCGAGCATCCTAGACTCTCTGGCCTGGTGGCTAACGCCCAACCTGGTCTGTGCAGGGATGCCTTTCCACCCACCTCAACCTTCAGTGGCCCTGACAACGGACTCGTCATCCCTGGGTTGGGGAGCCCACCTAGGGAATCTCCGCACTCAAGGCCTTTGTTCAGCTCAGGAACTGTCTTTGCACATCAATGTTCGGGAGCTGAGAGCAGTCCTCCTTACATGCCAGGCATTTTGAGAGCATATACAAGGCCGTTGTGTCTCAGTGCTCACAGACAACACAACGGCCATGTTTTACATAAACAAGCAGGGTGGAGCACATTCCCCCCTCCTTTGTCAGGAAGCTATTCAGCTTTGGGACTTTTGCATAGCCCACTCGATCGATCTGTAGCGTCTTTTCTCCTAGGGGTACGGAACACTCTGGCGGATCACCTCAGCATATCCTTCCTGTCTCACAAGTGGTCAATTCGTCCGGACGTTATCCATTCTGTTTTTCGGAAGTGGGGTTCTCCCCGCATAGACCTGTTCGCCTCCCGTGAGAACAGGAAATGCCAGGAGTTCTACTCCTTCCAGGGTCTCTCCCTGGGCTCCCTCTCAGATGCATTTCTGATGCCGTGGACGAGCCATCTACTTTATGCCTTTCCACCATTCCCGTTGGTTCACAGGGTCCTGCTCAAGCTCTGCAGAGACAGGGCCCATCTGATCATGATCGCTCCAGCGTGGCCGAGGCTGGTGACCAGTTGGTGACCAACCCAATTCCCCTACCTCTTTGCCTGGATCTCATAACTCAGGACTACGGCCGACTTCACCACTCAGACCTGCAGTCTCTTCACCTCACAGCATGGTTGCTGCGTGGTTAAGTCAGTCCGAGTTATATTGCTCTGCCTCGGTACAACAAGTACTCTTGGGTAGTAGGAAACCTTCCACTAGGTTAAGACATCTGGCCAAGTGGAAATGTTTCTCCTGCTGGTGTGGCCAACGTAATGTTGTTCCCATCGAGGTACCAGTTCATACCATCTTTGACTACCTCTGGTCCCTAAAACAACACTGCCTAGTGGTTTCATCAATAAAGATCCACTTGGCAGCCATCTCCACCCAGGGGAGAACGGCCGCTCGGTCTTCTCTCACCCCATGGTTTCGAGGTACCTCAAAGACTTGGAACGTTTATACCCACAGGTCCCCCGCCCCAACCTGGGACCTCAACCTTGTTTAGCCAAACTTATGGCAGCTCCCTTTGAGCCACTGGCAACCTGCTCGCTGCTGTACCTGTCCTGGAAGACAGTGTTCCTCGTAGCCATTACATCGGCAAGACGAGTCTCCGAGCTTCGGGCTCTTACGGTGGACCCCCCGTGTACAGTGTTTCACAAGGACAAGGTACAGCTGCGACCACATCCGGCCTTCCTCCCTAAAGTGGTATCGGCATTCCATATCAATCAAGATATCTTCCTTCCAGTCTTTTTCCCAAAGCCACACTCATCACACCGAGAGCAGCAACTGCACTCCCTAGATATCCGTAGAGCTCTTGCATTTTATATCGAGGGAACAAAGCCCTTTCGTAAAACACCCCAACTCTTGGTCACAGTGGCAGATAGTATGAAGGGATACCTGTTTCCTCCCAGACGATTTCATCTTGGGTGACGTCGTGCATCCGCACCTGCTATGACTTGGCTTATGTTCTAATGAGCCACCTTACCACACATTCTACCAGGGCTCAGGCTTCATCTGCCACCTTCCTGGCTCGTGTACTCATCCAGGAAATCTGTCGTGCAGCTACCTGGTCCTCAGTCCGCACCTTCGTGTCACGTTACGCATTGATACAACAATCCAGACATGACACGGCATTTGGCTCAGCAGTTCTACATTCTGCGACATCTCACTTTGACCCCACCGCCTAAGTAGGGCTTGGGAGTCACCTAACTGGAATGGATATGAGCAAGCACTCGAAGAAGAAAAGACGGTTTCTCACGTTTGTAACTGTTGTTCTTCAAGATGTGTTGCTTATATCCATTCCAAACCTGCCCTCCTTCCCCTCTGTCAGAGTAGCTGGCAAGAAGGAACTGAAGGGCGGCTGGCTCGGCAGGGGTATATATCCAACGCCATAACAGCGTCGCAAGAGGGGGCGACCCTGCTGACCCACCAAGTGTTGCTAGGGTAAAAATCTTCCAGCGAACGTGCATGCAGCGCGCGCACACCTAATTGGAATGTATGTGAGCAACACATCTCGAAGAACAACAGTTACAAAGGTGAGTAACCGTCTTTTCTGTATTTTGACTGCCTGACCTTAGCTTCAGGGTTTTGTCTCATTCTTAGAAAAAAAGCTAAGTTTGGAAGACATTTTGCTATTGCTGTACAAATTATTTGCCTGGTTGACTTAATTCCTTTGCCATTCATCTGTGAGAAAGAGTGACCACTTCACTATTTTCTGGAGATGTAGCTGTAAAAGAGAGAGAAGAGCTGTTTTGCTAGGAGTTTTCCTGCTTTCCCAGGATTCCACAATATATTTACAGGGCTTACAAAGCATTCTCAGCTATAGCTGTGTAGCTCCCATTGAGAAAACTAAACAATTACCTGAATTTAAAGCTCCCACTAGAATAATTTTTCCTTACAGTTGTGAACAATATTGAATGTTGCTAGCAAAACATCTGCAGAAGAATGTCTTAATGGCAGCACGTATAAATATTTATGAATACCAGAGAAAATGATTTCATCTTACTTATTTTAGTGTTACCATAACTGATAGCACTCTAAAATCATGGCGTATTAATTGCTAGATGGCAGTACCTATGGAGTTGTTGCTTTGATCCAATATAACACCTAAAAGATATGTCATGTTGATTATTTTAATTGAAAGTGAATGAGTTAAGGTCTGACTATTTGTTAGTTTCCTTTTCTCTCCAAACCATTAGCTATTTGCAGAGAAAGGGGAAGTCCCTGACAGTTGGTTTTCTTAGGGAAGTCTCCATAATTTTGGTTTCCTGTCTTAGAAAATATAAATCTATTTAATTAGAGTAACATGGCATACGTTTTCATCCCAGTAGTGTTTTCTGTATTTTGTAATCCCAAAACAATTCCTTTATTTTTTCACCATTTTTATGTATTTTTGTCTTAAAGTCTCATTGTTATGCCCCAAAGATATTTGGCAGTAGTCTTTGGAACCAATTGTTTTTTTGTTCTAATTAAATAACTTATGTAAAGTTACCATGATAAAGGGTTTGATCACATAAATTAGTAAGCATCCTCAAGTCCTATTAGCATCAATGGGAGTCAGGCCTGTTCAGCATTGTATTGGAGATTCTTGACACCTTGTAGGGTACTGCCCTCTCTCATAATCTGTGTTAACCTTTCATATCTTTAATGCAGTATGAAATAACCTTGGTTAATATGTTCTTCTCTTCTTCCACCAGCTCTTTGGAGATTGGGAGTCTCACCTGAGGAGGATTATGAAATTGCTTGCTGGAGGGGGGTTATCTATCACAGGATCCCACAACATGTGTGGTGACTATCTCTACAGCGGCCACACAGTCATGTTGACACTTACATATTTATTTATCAAAGAGTGTAAGTTCATTACAATGTTTATGGAATTTAATTTTATATATAATGATTAAAGAATGTTCACTGTCTGGATCTATTAAATAATTAGAGTGAAAAACCCAGCTTGTTCAAGTCTATTCAGTAATGTAAGCCAATAATATGTGCTTTACTGAATATGAAAACAGGTGAAAATGGAATAAAACACTACTGTATGATTTATACTTGGATTATTCATTCTTATCAAAGTATATTTTGATGAGAACATGATATAAAACATACTTCTCACTCACTGAATATAGTGCTTTTGATCCAAGTATTTCAATAGTTTTAAAACACAAGTCTCACAATACATCAATTTAGTAGGTAAATATCAGCTTACATGTTTTGCAGAATAGGAAATGTGGCACAAAAAAACCCTAAGTGACTTTCCCAAAGATACTGGAAGTTGTGTGCATATAACTGAAGGGATGATCAGGCCCAAAAGTGTACATGTGTACACACACAAAATGGCAGGGAAGAGGATATAGGAAAAAAGGAATTACAGTAGCCATGTAGTATGTATAATTACAATCTCACAGTACTTTATAAATGCTTCTGTTTTTATAGACTGAGATAAACTAGCCAAATAGTCACAGATGTAATTTTTTGAGGATTCAATTAGCCTTTCCTTTTTTTAGTATCTGTTGTCAGTTGGCATGCATGTTGCTCTCTCCGTATGCTATCCCAGCCCTGCAAAGAGAGTTGGTTCAGCAGACGTTGAAGAAAGACCACATGCACTGTTCAGTGACAAAGGTACTCGGCCAGGTTTATTGCTCTCAAGGCACAGGACTAGCGCCTTGGCTCTGTGGTTACAAGTACACAAACACAAATACTCAGTGGAAAGGAGTGGCAGTCAGCAGCCAGAGTTTGCTGTCCCCTAGGCCACATGAAGGGTTAAGGTGAAGTACCCTGACATTTGTAGACTAGCAATTTGTGTACCACCTTATGTGTTTCATGACATCTGCTTGTTACCTCCTCTTGTATCTTATTCCAGGCATCTTGGCAAAACATCCCTATTTATCACTTTTGTCAAACCCTCTTATCTGATGTCAGGATGTACCTGAGCTAATTTTTTAGTGTGTGTCTACACACATACCCAGTGTCTGTTGTTTCTTAGGAGCCTGTTTTAGCAACACTAGCAATACTTTTGCTAAAGTCATGTATCAGACAGTAAACTTGTAGCATCTGCTGTAATACATGGCTTGACTTTGTTTCATGTCATGCCTTAACTTTGATGACTGGTTCAGGCATCAGATCTTACGCCAGTCTCTCTCTCGCTCTCTCTCCCCACACACACACCTATGAATACATTTAAAAAAAAATTCTAATTACTTTTCAAATTGAGAAGTAAACATTAATTATTTTGTTGTTTTGCAATCAGATCATTCCTGTCCCATACTTTAGGGTAACGTAATTACAGCCATTACAGTAAGTCTTATTGTGCAGTTCATGTGCCCAGTTGTTGTCTATCAAGCTCCTGTTTCTAATTATAAATTACTGGCTTCCAGAGTAATAACATTACTTAAAACACTAATTTATCAACACTTTTTTATGTGATTTAAATAGTGATTATTTTTCTTGCTTTCAGATTCACCTCGGCGACTTTGGTGGTACCATTGGATTTGTTGGGCTCTTAGCATAATTGGGATGTTCTGTATTCTCTTGGCGCATGACCACTACACTGTGGATGTGGTGGTGGCTTACTACATCACTACAAGACTTTTTTGGTGGTATCACACAATGGCCAATCAGCAAGTGAGTTTTCCCCCAAATATTTTGTTCTCCTTGGCTCTTCATCTCCTTATTTAGAACGTCAGTGGATGAATTATGATATGTTGTTTTGAGACTTTTAACCAGGAAATATGAATGGATTGTTCTTCCCTCACATCGTGCCTTACGGGAGAGAACAGAAGACAAACCTCAAGAATTCCTAAAATCCAAACTTGTACAGAACACTTAAAATAAAAAACTACAGAACTTCTAGAGATGGCAGAGACACATGACAGGTTTATTCTTCCCTGCCAGTGGGGCTCCATCACTCTTATCTTGGTTACCAAAAATGTAGGAAAGCCTGCCCCCAAACAAGCAGTCTGCCTTCATTTTTATTTAATTTTCACTTTTGAAGGATGTGTGGTTTTGAATTTTGTGCAATGTGAAGAAAGCAAAATTGTTCCCTCTTATGGTATTAGCACAATTCATAATTTAATGGGGCTTGTAGAGGGGCAAAGCTTTTCTTGATCTCCAGATGTTCTGTAGCCTGCTTGTGCACTTTTAGCCATTTTAAAAATGTCTGCCACCATTACTTTTGATGGGACTGAAGCCAGGCTGCTCTGAGTAAAAGGAGCCTTTGTCTTAAAGCATCTGCAAGTGGAAGTGAAGTTGCACCTAGTAAAGATGGCTGTCCTTTTCCCACTGAAAATAATGGGACAGAAGCCAGGCTGCCCTCATTCGTCATGTGTGGTCCAGACAGGAGAGGGTGGAATTTGCGTGAGGATGTAGTGATCTGAAGAATAAGAGAGGGCTGGCAGGAGGGAGACAGAAATATGAAACACAGAAAGAAAGAAATAACAGAAATGTGGGACGAAGCAGAGAGGGATATGGAGTGGGTAGAGAAATTTGATTTTTTACAACTCTAATGCTCAAAAATCAGGAGACAGACCTAAATGATTTATTTTTGTTTTAAAATCTCATCATTTTAATGCTACTGTCATGTGTTTGAGGGTCTTGTAGAGTTAAACCAATACCAATACTGACTGACTTATTTTAAATTTAGTCTGCCAAGACTCAGTAATGTAGGGTCCTGGTTTAAATGGAAAAGCCATTGACTGACTTCAGACTTGGGCAAAAATTTAGTGCCTATTTTTACTCAAAACTATTTGCTGATCCTCATAAAATCTAAGATAGGAATGGTGTCTCTTTTGATCTAAGAGAATGAGTCAGTGTAAAAGTATTATACGTGGAAAATTGAGATCCTGATTATGTATCATTTCAACACATTCTCTCCTTATATGCCTGCTATGGCTCCAGTTCACAATAGCACTTGAGCGCATGCTTATTCAGGGCCTACACGCAGTGCTGAAGTATGAATGTTCTGTGAATCAGCAATGTTCCATCATTTCTAGTATATACCCAAAGCTTCTAACTAGGGGGAAATATATATAGTTTGAAAAGAAAGCTCTAGATCTTGGTTTATGACATGAAAAGATGGCAGTATATGGTCTTGACAATTAATGCCAGCAGCAAAGTTGTTTTAAGTTGATAATATAAAAAGTAATACAAGCTTAAGGCATTATAATACTTTTTAGATTGTAGTACAAACCTGGTACTGATAGATTTCACTTCACTAGTTTACAGTTGCAAAATGCATTGATTCATTTTTCTGGGAGCAGTAAACCTAACTTAAATCGCAGTGGTGGAAATTACACCACAAAAGTCTTGTTATGGGAAGTGCTCTACTTTGTTTCACAGAAAAACATTGGTTATCCTGTCCTTCAGTTTTCACAGTGATGATATATCTGCATATATTGGTTCTGGGAATCATTAAGTGTGCTTGGGAATAGAGACTAAAGGTAATCCATTAAATCTTGTCTGTGACAATACCAGCTGGCACGGCCCTGACAGGGTGGTTCTTTTGCGATGGAAAACTTATATAGTAGCGATGGTTGTGGACTATTGAGTTTACATTCAGCTGAGGAATATATCATTCTCTAAATGTCCTTTTCACTTTGTCTTGAGTGTCCTTGCTCGGCATCCAGCTGCAGCAACTATGATACTTCATTAGCCATTTCAGGTTGATTGAATAGCAGTGCTGTACAGTTTGGGAATATGGAGGCCCAGGATTGACTTCAAAGGACTTGGGTCCTTCAGTCCTTTTCATGAAGAGTAGGAGAACACTAGATAGGAAGAGATAATCTCTATGGTGTAGACTAGGTGTGTGATATTAGTTCTGTAGTCTTGTCAGGAACAGGGCCAGCTCTGCTGTTTTTGCCACCCCAAACAGTGCGCCGAATTGCCGCCGCAGACGGTGGGGGCAGTCTGTGCGCCATTAGGGCGGCACGCTTGTTTCCGCAGCGGCAGCAATTCGGCAGTAGCTTTTGTCTTCAGCCGGAAGACAGAAGGTGTGCTGCCGCGGACAGCTGAACGTAGAAGCTGCCGCCAAATTACCGCCACCACCAAAACGCACGTGCCACCCTAACGGCACACGGACTGCCTCCGCCGTCCACGGCGACAATTTGGCATGCTGCTTGAGGGCACAAACACACGGACTGTCGCCCCTTGCAGATTGCCGCCCCAAGTACCTGCTTGGAATGCTGGTGCCTGGAGCCGGCCCGGTCAGGAATCTTATCTCAGAGGCACAATACAACGGGTCTATGTTACAGTTAATTCTATATAACACCAGGTAAATTGGTAATATGGTTATTGTCATCCATAATCATGGATTATACCTCTATTTTTACTGTATTACTGAGACCCGGGGGGAGGGATAGCTCAATGGTTTGAGCATTGGGCTGCTAAACCCAGGGTTGTGAGTTCAGTCCCTGAGGGAGTTACCTAAGGATCTGGGGCAAAATCAGTACTTGGTTCTGCTAGTGAAGGCAGGAGTCTGGACTTGTTCTAATTCTATGAGATAGGTGTATCTCCATATACACCTCTACCTCAATATAACACTGTCCTTGGGGGCCAAAAAATCTTACCATGTTATAGGTGAAACTGTGTTGTACTGAACTTGCTTTGATCCACTGGAGTGTGCAGCCAAGTCCCCCCAAGCACTGCTTTACCGCATTATATCCAAATTTATATTATATCGAGGTAGCAGTGTATTCATTTATTTATTTATTTTTATTACAATATATCATTTTCTCATGGGTTCAGCATTAGCCCATATGCAATTTGGAAATTAGCACAGCTGTGCTGGCTGCATCTGCTGTAGATAAAGGTCTCCCATTTCTAACCTGGATTCACTGGAATTGGTCTATCTTGCCTATGAGCCTAGAGATAAAATGAAAATTAAATATTGTTATATGGGTGTCATAAACAGATAGCTAAGGGTTAATGTTTCTTTTGCCTGTAAAGAGTTAACAAAGGGAACCACACACCTGACCAGAGGACCAATCAGGAAACCAGATTTTTCACGTCAGGGAGGGCTTTTTGGGTGTGTGCTTTTGTCTGTGTCTTTGTCTGTGCTCTCTCGGCTATGAGAGTGATCTATCTCCGGGCTTTCTAATCTTCTGTTTCCAGTGTAATAAAAGTAGAAGACAATAGGTTTTATATATGTTTTTTTGTATTTACATGTGCGTAGTTGCTGAATGTTTTAAATTGTTATCTTTTGAATAAGGCTGTTATTCAATTTTCTTTTAGCAATTGACCCTGTATATTGTCAACCTTGATACGAGAAACAGTTGTTATGGCTTTTCTTTCTTTTATATAAGCTTTCTTCTTTAAAACCTGTTTTTCTCTGTTAAGGCTAAGGAACGAAGGAGGAATCTCTTTTGTAGAATTGACTATGTTTGAATCTGCATAGCCTCTGGTGAGGGGGAGAGACACTTAATCTCTCTGGGTTTGTGTTCAAGGAATTGGAAGCAGGGAAATCTCCTAGTGTACCCAGGCGGAATTCTGGGAGGGAGGGTAAAGAGTGGGAAGGGAGTGGGTTATTTCCCTTGTGTAGTAGACTCAGGCGCATCTGAGTCTTGGTGTCCCCCGAGGGGAGGTTTTGGGGGGGAAGAAAACCCCCCCCACAGAGTGGATAGCCAAAACAAAAACCCCAAACACTGGAATTTTTGGCTGGTGGCAGCACTATCAGATCTAAGCTGGTAATTAAGCTTAGAGGATTTATGCTAGGCACCCACATTTTGGACACTAAGGTTCAGAATTGGGACTTATGCTTATGACAGGGCCACTTGCTTATGTTTCCTACTTGGGCTAATATGGTGCTTGCCCATACAACATGGTTGCTGTGCTGCCTCAGTGTCTGTCCAAAAATTGACCTGGTTGAACTATAGCTGGCTTAAGTTGACCCAAGACAAGAGTCAAGAAGTGTTTGAGGATTAGGGAAAACAAAAAGAGGTTATGGCAACGTTTGTTAGCCCCTTTAATTGTTTTGGGGTGTGTCTTTCTTTTGTTACTGAAGACATGTCTAGACTGCCCCACAGTTCAGCCTGAGGAGTGGTGTGATTAGCAGCACACACCAAAGTATTGCACTGTTAACTCCCCCATGTGAATGCCGTAGTCACAAATGTAAAGGTCCCGAGTTCTCATTGATGCAACTTTAGCGTTATCTCAGGACCTTTAATTTTGCTCCCACAGATTCTACCAGGGGAGCATTTACCAGGGGAGCACTGATACCACCCATTAGTCCAAGCTGTGGGGCAGTGTAGACATGCCCTGAAGTTGGCAACCCTAGATGGTGTTGATTCCCAGATGATTCCAGAAGCAGTGTGTGTTTTTTGCCAGTTTGTAACTTTTTTCCCCTTCAGGTATCAATCTCTTCAGAGTCATTCATGCTTCAATAACCTCCAGACTGGGTTGCTGAAAAGCCAAAGGTTAACCACGCAGAAACTTTATCTACTACATTGCTTGAACACCAAATTATTTATTCGTGTTTCACACAAGAAGCATGCCTGTGCTCCATAAAACTTGCTTGCTTTATACGTGGTATTGTTACAGATGTTTCTTTTAATCTGGAAAGTTCTTTATAGTTTGGATCTTCCAGCTATCTATAAAAATTTTCTCACCTAGGACAACTTCTTGACAGTTGCGACTTGCTGTTCCTGTGTAACCAACAACCCCTAGAGGACAGAGAGTTCTCATAGGGCTCCCAAATCCATAACTTGCTTACTCACTTGGCGAATAGAGCTGCAGTTTGACTGTTAGGACATGTTCTGTTTGTTCAGACTTTCATGGGAAGAAGGAAGGAGAGTTTTTCGGGGGCAGTGGATAGGTTGCACGTGAAAAATAATTATTTTTATCCAGCTGAAGTTTTGTCAAGGTAGGTTGGTTTTAGTATCTGTTCATATTGTTAATGTAAATGTAGAGATAGAAGGCAGGTACTATGTAAATTGAAACAGTAAATTTGTGGAGAATTGCAGAAGATGGTGGCAAACAGTGCGCATTAAAGTAACGAGAGAAATTGCTGTGCTTGTTTGTAATTATTTTTTCCTAATTATCTTTGTGCAGGTGCTAAAAGAAGCTTCCCAAACCAACCTCCTTGCACGGGTGTGGTGGTACAGGCCCTTCCAGTACTTCGAAAAGAATGTTCAAGGAATTGTACCTCGCTCTTACCATTGGCCCTTCCCCTGGCCGGTGATGCATCTCGGTAGACAAGCTAAATACAGCAGATTGGTGAATGACACATAACAGCTGTTAAAAGTAGGGGGAAAGGAACTGTCCAAAGTGCTCAGAACTCCATGAGAGAAGATGCCATAAAACAGTGAACTGCTTCCTAATCCTTTATCTTTTAACCATTTCCTTGACTTAACCAATTCAGTTACCTGGAAAGCACTGTGATCTTTTTTTCTCTCCAAAGGATCTGCGTTGGACAACAATAAAGAAAATTTAACTTATCATGCACTGTATACATTTCTTGTTAATAGATTTGGGATTTACATTACCCATCACCATGTTCCTTTGTATATGATGCAACAGCATAAATGAAAACTTTTATATCATATGTTCCGGTCTTTCCAGTCACATCTGGGAATAAAACATATTATTTTCTTGGGAAAACATACTTTTCATATCTCTTGCCCCAAAGATTGGGCTGTAAGCCATTTTCTAGCAAATGTCTATATGAAGGTTTCTAAATACCTGACTGGGGAAAAATTAAAACTCTTTCTACCTGTTACACCAATGTTACAAATAAAATGATAAGGCACAGAAAGGTTTAGTAACTTTTGATTTTGTAAGATCTGCAGTGACAGTGTCAAAAAATGCAAAAAAAATAGTATTCTGTTGTAAAGTGATTTTCTAAGTATTTCCTAACTTTATTTTTCAAAATATGTATGAAAACTAAATTTAAAAAGATTTTTACATGTCAGAGAAAAGAGAGTTAAAATAAAAAATGCTTCTTGGAAGAGAGAGATTTGTCTATGTTTCTAGTGCCTTTCTTGTCTTGATTGTATGGTCAGTAGGCAGTCTTAGATGTTCTTATTTAAAATAAAATATTCCATGAAAACACAAATATATGTACTGTATACATTAATAAATTTTACATTTATAACTAAATTAAACTGGAAATTTACTTAAAGTGTTGAAATTGCTATTAGTAGGGAAAAAACAAATCAAAGGCTCAGATCTTGTTCACACATTGTGGGCAGATCATAGTAAAATATAAGATTTAAATTGATTTTATTATCTATTCTGTAACTGGATTTTAACTGTCAAGACAACAGCCATGGATTCACTTTTTCAGGAGTTTTACAGATGATTACTGACTTCAAATTGAATAGTTTCTCCATCCTTTAATGAAAATGTTGTTGACAAACAACAAAAATAATCTATCTTTAAAATATATTTGTGCAGAAGCTGCATGTACCTCTAAGTTTCACTCCTACCATACATACTGTATGTTTGGGGAAGTATTCTATGATATCCTTGCCAATGTGCAGAACAAAATAGATTTTTAAGAATGAAGAAGATATCCATTCTGTATTTTATGTGAAGCAGAGTTATCTTCTATAGGGTTATTGTGTATTCACAAGGTGATATTTGTATTGTAAAACAATAATGGTGAAGGAAAATAAAGAGACTTTTAAAAAATGAATTTTCTTTTATCTTTTCAATATGTCTTAAATTTAATGGTAGGTTTACACTCCAGAGCCTTCTCTTTACTTTTCTGTGTTTTATTGAATGGACTCAGAATTAGACTTTATGGAAACAGCATTCATTTTTAGCCAGTGTTCACATTTTACAAGTCAGTGCATTAATGCTATGGAATAGTGGTAATATTTAAAGGTCTGGTAATAGGTCTGACAGTCCTCCATGTGTTGTACAAGGATCAACCATGATCCATAATGAGAAATTGCTTCAAGCTCCTAGGTGACATGACTGCTTGTACACACAGGACCCCTCTTGCCGGGCTGTACATCTGGGGGATTCAGGCATGGCTCAAGTCAATCTACCACTCTGAGGTTCACCATCTGGACAAGTTAATATGCATCTCAGACAGAATATCGTCATCTCTGAATTGGTGCATGCATCTCAGACAGAGTATTGTGATCTCTGAATTGGTGCATGTGCCAGGACAACATGTGTGGGACTTCCCCTTATCAGGAATCCAACTCTTCCTTTATTTATTGTTGTCATCTCTTATGGGTCCCTCATTTGTACCCTTAGCCCCCTGCTGCATTATTACACCTCTCGGCAAAAGTGGCTGCTAGAGGCCATCACCTCTGCTAGAGTAGTGGGGAACTGCACATGCTGGTAACAGATCCCCCAGATGCTATAATCTATGAGAAAAAAGTGCACCTTTCCAAGGTGGTATCTGATTTCTACCTAAATCAGTCTATATACTTATCAGTCTCTTCCAAAATCACATGCTCACAAGGATGAGCCTTTTACCTGGACAGAACGAAATCCTTTTGGGTTTCTTACCAGCTCTTCATATCGTATGCAGAGCAAATGAGACATCCTTTCTATTGCAGCATGACAGCTCTAAATGGATTGCAAGCTGCATTGTCACACCTATGCTGCCAAAGATCTCAAATTTCCTGAGAAGCTATCTGCATTCAACAAGAGTGCACTTATCCATCCTCATTTCCTTTTGTGGGAAATGTTCTTATTGTTCCTATCTGTACAGTGGTGACTAGGGCCTCAGTCCACAGATTTGTTAGACAGTATGTAATTACAACTGCATCAAGAAAAGACACAAATGCAAGGGGAAAAAAAAGAGTCCATCTTCTGATCAGATGCCTTGCGCCATATCTGTTGATAATGGCTTAGTAATTGTAAGGGACTGCGGAAGATTTTGTTACGGTTTAGCTAAGGCTGTTCGCCTTCTCAAGGACAGGTTATTAAAGGTTGCTGTATACTAGCATATGCTGTTTGTAGCCGGTTGGAACCGCTTAGCCTGGGAAGCCCGGCGTGTTTGGAAAAGCCTGGC